>NW_027272460.1:0-125000 GCF_040938485.1 Diadema antillarum
TAAGGCCCGATCTTTGATAAAATAAAAAGAAATGCTTCTGTATCAAAGATATGCTTTTTTACTTGTATGTTACTCTGCTGTTGTAGAGACGTGAATGATGATGGTATCTATGTGTAATAATGTCTGATCCGTAGATGTCCTTGAAAGCCCTTCTGATCCGAGAACCCCCCCCCCCCCCAAAAAAAAAAATCCGACATGGCGGCATTTTCTCAAATTTGCTCTTAAATGTGTTGTGCGAAATGATTTTTCAGTATATTGTTCGAATAAAACTGTCCAAACTGATTATTTAGTAGGCCAGCCAAGACGATTTTTTTTTTTTTTTACTTTGGACGGCAAAATTTGTGAATGCTAAGTTTCCCAGCTGAAAGTCTTGCAAAAATACTGAATTTTAGCGTACGGCCGGATGTCAAGCGCGGTTTTGCCGAAAAATGTCTTTTTTAGCCCAAAATTTGAAAGAATGTCAAAAATCACGATTTTTATTTTTTTATCGAAATAAGTAATGGTTGATAAGTACCTTTCAAACTACAAATGTGCTATCTTCCATTTTAAGTTTAGAACCTGACTAATATACATTTGAATGTAGAATATTACACGCACATATATGGCGCAATGAAACATAAAATCGTGATTTACTCAAAATTGTACTTTGTAAAATCTACCAATATTTCAAAGTTTTTTTAAGCTACCTAAATCAATCTGTTCAAAAGTTTTTATTTTTTCGAAATATGATATATCTCCTGATATCTTAGGCAGCAAAGAAATTATAAGATAAGGCGAAAGATAACTCGTTTTATATTATCCTAAATGGGATGATGTATTTTTACTGGACGCGCATTTTGAATGAAAAATCGAGTGTATAGCGTAGGCCCATATATATGTTGTACATGCTATAGTGCGTGTAGGTATTTATCTTACATAATCGGCGAAGTCAATGGACAGGTTGGACAGCTGACTGCAAAAACCCTTTGTGGCACCTTGATATGACTGAAATGCGCTTATTTGCCCCCCCCCCCCCCCAAAAAAAAAAATACAAAGAGGGGTGGTCAGTAGTGTTGTTACCATGGCAACTGATCATTATTAGGTCACTCCCTGAAAATTTCAAATATTCATGATTGTAAAACGTACAAGTGTGGAAACATGTTTTTTGTGTGTGAAAAATGTATCAATCTATTAAACTAATCTATGTTTAACAATGAAACCTAAGAGTTATATATAAATTGTTTACTATGTTTGGAAATGGTTGTCATGGAAAACGTGATAACAAATCACGTTTTACTGGGAAAAATTACGATACTATTATCTCCCATCCTGCATACTCACCCGTTCCCCCGAGAATGCTTGGTAATTCATGGTTATCAATACAATGCTATAGTTTGCATTCTCAGGCCCTGAAACGCAGCCCTGCAAGGGATAGGCACGAAATCACTTTTAATTTTGTAACGTTCTAAGGCAAGGTGTTTGCATTTTATTTTGATCTATCATCCCGCAGAAAACTTACCAAATGTTTCTTATATGATGGTTGATTGTTTACATGAACGTTGTTTGGAACGCACACTTATTCGGCGACGTCAGAATATTATGTATCCCAGATATTATTTTGTGTGAAAAAGTAAGGCAAATATCACCCTCAAAAAAAGAAAATAAGAAGTAACAAGGAAGTAGAATTGAAATGCGTACAACGCAATAACAGCCTCATTTCCATCATTAAGTCGGTTAAATCATCGATTCTATAGTGCAGATTACATTTATCCTTGGCCAAGTTCTATGTCCTTGATGGAGCAGACATGTAACAAATTGTTTGTTTGCAATTCGATTTTTTTTTTGTTCAAAATCATCACATCTTTGTGAAAAAAAAAATCATTTCAGTTATCACCAACACTCTAAATTCCCAGTCAACCAACAAAACGTACTACACAATGCGCACACGCCCCCAACCACCGTCTCAAACAGCGTTCACGGACTATATCAACACACAATGAAATACAGTAAACAGTAAACGAGGCAATTTCTCTTTTTTAAAATAATGATTTGCCATTAGCGTACATTTACTAGAAAAGCAGATCTTGACATCTATGTTGCTGGTTACCAAAATGCTGATAAAAATACCATACACAGTAAGAACATGCTTGAATCCTGCAAAATATAAATGATTATTTGTCTTCAACAGTATTTCGTTTTGAAAGGTAAAGAACCTCAGTCTCGATTTGTGGACATCTAAAAACAAAAACAAAAATTCCATCTGAAAGCAATCTTCTAAAATGATTAAAAGCATCAAAAAGAATGACTCCTCCGTAAAAATTTTTATAATGAACAAATCTCTGTGACATACATCCAAAGACTTTGAAAATCAACGATACAAATTGCGCTGACTACATTAACTGCATTTTTTAATGTGACATATACTATGTGTCCACCATCACAAACGTTACAACAGCTGGAAAAACATTTTTTTTTCTTTAGGCAATATTTCAATACCTCTATCTTTTTCACAGTTTGTGGTTACATATCCTAGCTAATTATGACTGTACGCTGTTGCATTGAACTTTCGTCACTGTACAACTAAATTGGAATGGTGACTGCCAAATTTTTAAAATTCTACTTTTAGTCTGATATTATTTTTGTGTTCTGCAGACCAGTGTGATAAGGTATCTGTACTGAGTATTCGTCTCTCGGTAAAGAAAAAAAGAAATCACCTCTCCAAAACGCGTGGGTAATGCTTCCTTCTAATACTTTCCCTTATTCCAAGTACCAGAATACATTGCTGGGGCCCTGAATAGCTAACATATATTACAGTATTACCAACATCATGGCAATTATGGCACATGTGAAAAAAACTTGCAAAACATACATCTTGACCAGATCATATTCTTTTCACTACTTCTTGTACTTGATGTTTGGATTGGAACCTTTTACGTATGTCTTTTATATCTTAATCTAGAAAAAACATGCTCTGCGCTATTTCCCTTCAGATTCACCAACTGTTCCTTTGTGTGAAGTTTTCTCTTTTTAAGCACTTCAACGTGCAGTTTTCTTTTTTTTTCCTGACCCAACATGTCATATATTTTCCTCCATCTGATGAAGAAAGGCAAATTTCACTTCCCTTTTGTTGACCCCCATAAAAACAAAAACAAAAGACATTCCAATCTGACAGGATTAAAATGTTGGCGTTTGGGCTTCAAAGGAAATAACAGGATCAATTTCCATGAACTACTAGTATGCGGCTTGTAACTGTTAGTCTCAAAGGCATGGTATAGTTTTGGTTGAGATGGAGATTCAGACTTTAACTTTTTGCAAGCAAATTAAAAACAGCTTATGAAATGTGAAAGAACATCAAATTCTTAGAGTAATTTGAAGTTTGTTTGATTAGAGTTGTTGGTTTGAAACGGCCGAGAAATTTTTAAATAAGTTACACAGAATGATAATAATTAAAAGTAGGTGCCACCTTTTATTAGGACCTCTTTGTTTTTGTACATCTCAGCCTTTTCAAAACCAATTTTTAACAAATAAATTTGGAATTCCTCTTGGTATTGTTTACTCTTTAATATTTCATAACAGGGTTCTCATTATTTCACAAAATATCCATCTCAGCCCCCATATCAACCAAAAGTAGACCATCCCTCATCCCTATAATGCTGCAATCAAAATTGGAAGTAGATCTATATCAAATCATATTGTAAATTCTGTTTGCCAAGTAGTGTTGTGCATATTTTGATATCAGACCTTGTTTTACTTCATCACTAAAGAAAAAAAGAACAAAAAAGATTAGAAAAGAAGCATGTAATCTGGTTTAGTAGAAATTCCTAATATATACACATGTCTTTCATATATATATATGTGACCGTGCACCTCAAAACGAACATAAAGTCGCACACACTGATTTTGCATGAGGACTGACAATAAGTGAAATGGGTCAACCTAGCCGAACTTGACTTTTTTATATTTTCTGAAAGAGCGGTCCTTCTTTTACATTATGCTAAAATTTGGTATCATAAAACGGGCAGGAAATTGTGTTTTTTAGCAGTTTATCTCGAACATTTTTGGTAGAATAGTGTGATTAGGTGTGTCTGTAGAATCTCTTTTTCATTTCTGAAAAACCTTGTCCACACTCTTCACTTTCAACTCTTATAACTTTTGAAAGAATAGTGCTACTGCTTTGAAAGTTGGCATTGATTATGGACAGAATGTGTTAATGAGGCATGCTTAATTTCAGTTTAATCTCATAATCCCTTCATTGTTGTTACTCTGTTGGTTTACTTCCTGTTTTTTGTCCCATTCATCGCACAGCCAGCACGGTTTGGTAAAGATTAAGCGCATGAATAGACACTGTTCTTCAGAGCCTCTTTTCTCAGTTCACACTTTTCCTGAGTTTGTGCTTTCTTTCCAATATTTAGATAGGTTAGGAGAGTCAATTGAATTTGAGTTATACATCATTTTAAAGCTTAAAGTCTGCTCTTTCAGAATATGGTCTTAACTAAAAATTCATGTCTGGCGACTTTTTGTTTGTTTTGAGGTGCAGTGTCACATATATATATATATATATAAACATATATAGCTGTATTCAACTTCTATAATAGTCCTGAAAGCACATTGTGATTACATTTGAGAAATTTGAAGATGATCTGCTGAGTACATGTTAAATTATTGCAAGATGAGAATAGGACAGATGTGCCACGGTGTGAATGGATGACTGCAACAACATAAAGACTCCTGCAACCACCTTTGACAGAGGCTCCAAAAAAAATATCAGCGTTAATTCATGTCAATCCTGGTTGTTCGAGTGATGACTATATGCATATGCAGTATATGTACTGCATTCATTTAGCAAAATATGCATTAATTTTCTGCCCAATGAACGATCGACAGTCAAGATGTCAAAGGCTTGACAAAGTATTCCAATCTGCACAGATTAGAAGTTGGTAATCAGGACATATGTCTCTTTCTTTTTCTCTCTTGTCCGTAGTTGGCTGTGGTTTGCAGGGTCCATTTTGTCCACTTTGTGCTAATTCTGGTCGAAATTATAATTAACGAAAACTTAAATAAGTTATCATTTTTATGAGTGAAACAGGGTACATGTACTTATACTGCAACAAAAAAAAAAACACATCCATCATGAATTAGAATTAATCATCATGATCTCATGGATCCCTTTGTATGAGATTTTGGATCGTCAGGTCACTGTCAACATTAATCTGTATTACATGTAATATATTAATCAAGTCATTGTTATTATCATCTTTGATGCTCTAAAGCCATATCTTACTGAAAATGAATTATATAGGATGGAAGTCATCTTGACACCTGTAATTCCTGTACACAAATATTTGATTGTATCATGCTCTCATTTGTATGTGGATTAGGATAAGATTTCCTTGCATAAATCGGTTTGATTTCACTATGAGATAATATTCCTAATTTCAAATCGTTGACCCTTACTTGTGAGCTGGAAAGGGCATTTACATTGCAGTCAAGACATCTTTCTATCTCCCCCTCACTCTAGTGGATGTGATCTCAAACTCAGAATGTCCATTTGTTGCTGACACTTTGATAAAAATAAAGAACAATACATCACAGCATATGTGACCCTGCACCTCAAAACAAAGAAAAAGTCGCCACACATGAATTTTTAGTGAAGACCATATTCTGAAAGAGCAGACTTTAAGCTTTAAAATGATGTATAACTCAAATCAAATGGACTCTCCTAACCTATCTAGATTGGAAAGAAAGCACAAACTTAGGAAAAGTGTGAACTGAGAAAAGAGGCTCTAAAGTACAGTGTCTATTCAAGCGCTTAATCTTTACCAAACCGTGCTGGCTGTGCGATGAATGAAACAAAAAACAGGAAGTAAACCACCAGAGTAACAACAATGAAGGGATTATCAGATTAAACTGAAATTAAACATGCCCCATTAACACATTCGGTCCATAATTAATGCCAACTTTCAAATCAGTAGCACTATCCTTTCAAAAGTTATTAGAGTTGAAAGTGAAGAGTGTGGACAAGGTTTTTCAGAAATGAAAAAGGGATTCTAAAGACACACCTAATCACACTATTCTCCAAAAAAAATGTTCGAGATAAACTGCTAAAAAAACACTTTCCTGCCCGTTTTATGATACCAAATTTTAGCATACTGTAAAAGAAGACCCGCTCTTTCAGAAAATATGAAAAAGTCAAGTTCGGCTACGTTGACCCATTTCACTTATTTTCAGTCCTCACACAAAATCAATGTGTGCGACTTTATGTTCGTTTTGAGGTGCACGGTCACATATATTACCCTTACATCATACTTAACGCAACATAACAATAATGGAAAGTAAATTGATTTGAGACTACAGACGTATTTTCATCTGTGCACACATTAAACACTTGTGCCACCGCCATTTCCAATTGACATGGTTAAGAAATATTCCATTACATATAATATCTTCCTTGATTACATTTATGTTTGATTTTTATATCATCTCCTCTTCAGTGGATAGAATACCGTTCTTTCATATGATCCTCTACAATAGAACATGCAATGAATTTACAAGAAAACAAGAATGCACATTTGATCATAGATTTGCTCCCCTTTGTATATAAATAGAGATATAAAATTCTTCTCCTCTCTTTGTTTGCAAAGTACTTGTACATTGTACTGTAATGCAACTGTCAAAGTGAAAACATGCTTGTTACAACTTATTCAAATGGAATAGGAATATTTAATACTGAATGTATTTGTGACACTGCACCTCAAAACAAACAAAAAGTCGCCAGACATGCAATTTTAGTTATGACCATATTCTGAAAGAGTAGACTTTAACCTTTAAAATGATGTATAACTCAAATCAAATGGACTCTCCTAACCTATCTAAATATTTGAAAGAAAGCACAAACTCAGGAAAAGTGTGAACTGAGAAAAGAGGCTCTGAAGTACAGTGTCTATTCAAGCGCTTAATCTTTACCAAACGGTGCTGGCTGTGCGATGAATGGGACAAAAAACAGGAAGTAAACCACCAGAGTAACAACAATGAAGGGATTATCAAATTAAACTGAAATTAAACATGCCTCATTAACACATTCTGTCCATAATTAATGCCAACTTTCAAAGCAGTGGCACTATCCTTTCAAAAGTTATTAGAGTTGAAAGTGAAGAGTGTGGACAAGGTTTTTCAGAAATGAAAAAGGGATTCTGAAGACACACCTAATCACACTATTCTATCAAAAATGTTCGAGATAAACTGCTAAAAAACACACTTTCCTGCCCGTTTTATGATACCAAATTTTAGCATAATGTAAATGAAGACCCGCTCTTTCAGAAAATATGAAAAAGTCAAGTTCGGCTAGGTTGACCCATTTCACTTGTTTTCAGTCCTCACGCAAAATCAGTGTGTGCGACTTTATGATCGTTTTGAGGTGCACGGTCACATTTAGATTTGGCATTATTTTCAACTGGGCACTTAACTGATACATTTGATAATCAAGCACTTAGTAACTTAGTATTTAAAAGATATTTGAAATTAGACCGCTATAATGTATTTCAGACATTTACCGTTTCTTACCTTCTGGTTGTTCTGCACTTTGTTGCAGGTAGAAAGAGCTCAGACTTTACAATTAGATTTTGGCAAGTCAGGATATGTCTCTCTCTGGCGAAATTTGAAGACAAGACTCAGTCTGTCCACTTGTTGGTACATCTAGCTGAAAACAGAAATCAACATGACTCAAATATTTTTTTTCATCTTTAAAGCACAGCATTATAAGCTAACAGTGAACAAAAAAATAGTAATTTGAAATTTGTTTTGAAAAGGCATCTTGGCATTGACATAATTTTCTTTATTCCCCATGCAAATCAATTATAACTATAGATATATCTCTTTTATTGAGATGTGAAATTTTTTTAGCCTTTTGAAAATTTAAAAGATAAGAAGAAAGATATTCAGGTTTCAAGTCGGTATAAACGATCCATTAAAAATGTAATATTTACATTTTTTTTTTCAAATGAACCTTTATTCTATGAGACATTAAGATGAGAAGTTGGTACTTATGAGTAAAGACATTTCTAAATAGTTCCTTTTTTACGAGATCTATTTGTAAACTAGAAGAGTACATGTAAATGATTCACAGATTAGGAGAGGTTGGCAGTCAGGACTGAACACTTTCTCTCTCTCTCTCTTTCTTTCTGGCATATTCGAATGGCAAGATCACTTGGTTGTAGACTCGCTTTTATATATAAAAAACCCCTTGGCCTAAATCCTAGACTCTTTTTCTAAACCCATGTAGGTCTACAGTACCATAAAGAGTGGAGTCAACCTTAGACCTCTGCTCTAGAGACTAGCATTAGTGCTAATGTAGAGCTAATGTTAGGATATTCTAATGTTAGATCAAGATAGAAATGTTAGATCTAACGTGAACTTTTAATTAGATCAAAAGTTAATATGCATATATTTTAGAACCTCTAGATGTCTAAACTTAGGTCTAGCTAGGCCTTGTTAGCTGGGTCTTTACAACAAAACTGCCTAGCTATCTAGTAGGTTACTAGAAACCTCTAACGTTAGGTAGAATCAGTGGCCCAGATCTTGACTAAGGTTAGATCCTAATTCTAGACGCCAGCTATTTATACTTCAGACCCACTAGATTTTATACAGGTCTAGTATTTGTTTAGACTCTAAACGTTAGTAGATCTAGTCTACATATAGCCTACACCTTCTGTATAGACTACAGTCCCTTGCCCTGGACCTGGCTCTAGCCCTACAAATACATCTAACGTTAGTAGTCGTGGGCCTGTACTGTCTATGTTTTACAACTGCTAGTGCTAGTGCTATTGTGATTAGGGCCTAGTCCGATTGAATAATTGTTTTGGCATAACAGGCGTACCCGCAGGCCTACATCTGACAGTAACCCCTAACGATAGCAAATGTCGACAGTTACTTAGAGAGAGTGTAACCGTTACTGCGTTAGATAGACCTAACGTTAGACGAGGATTCAGTCTAGCTGCATGTGATGAGGCCATAGATTAGAAACGTAGATCGAACGAACAAGACACCTAAATCTAGACGTAGACCTATAAATGTAGGCCTCTTAGGCTCTTTTCGCACCGTGTCAAGACGTGCCTTACGGAATACTATATTACTAGTAATCGGTGTCCCACTAACAAGCACCGCCGGCACGGTCGGGCGGCGGCCCGGGGGTTGGTAGGCATTTTCGGTGCGAAATACAGTCATAAGACATCGGCCTAACATTAGATTCGACTAGCGCTTGAACCTTGATATTTACCAAGTCTCAGATCAAAGTTGTATATCTAACTGCTAGATCAAAACAGATTTTAAAGTTCCCTTATGCAGTGCAATAAAGAATTATGTATTTATTTACTAATTTATACTTACATTCGAAGGAAATAGTCCCTTTTCAGTCACCACTGTTAAAACATTTATTCCGCGAGGGATAAAATTATACCTGTAACGTTTAGACGTACGCACACTGTACTAGTATTAGCGCGCACACAAGCAGCGCGGGGCTACTGGAAAATGCTCGAAAATGCATTTTCTGAGTTCCTGCATGTTCAGAGTTTTTATTAAAAGTAAAAATTTCTTCAAGAAAACTAGAAATGATATTGACACATTAAATTAAAGAAGCATTTGTAGTTTTATAAAACATTAAATTACTTTTGGAAGATCATCTAATTAGCTTGGAAAAACAAACTTTACAGAACGTTAATTAATCTGTGAATATTATTTCGAGAAAACAACACCCAAACATTTGAGAGCCCCATATATGGCTGTACAAAATGACCTTTTAAAATGCTAAGGAAACACATCTAAATTGCACTTTCATTAAAAGGGACATTTGAAACTCATGATCTTTCAAATATGAAGTGAATGCAAGCAAAAAATCAAAATCGTGATTTTTGACATGCTTCTGAATTTTGAGCTAAAAATGACATTTTTCGGCAAAAGTACGCTTGACATCCGGCCGTACGCTATTCCTCAGTATTTTTGCAAGACTTTCAGTATGAGAACGGAGCATTAACAAAAAATGCCGTCGAATCCTTATCTAGAGCCTTTTTTTTTTAGGTTTGGCTGGTCTACTAATTCGTGCTGTATACCATTCACTTTCACAAATAAGCATGCTGAAACTGTATTTACAGTTAATAGATTTTTCTTACATTGTTTTAGGCTGATTTCATGTGGGTAATAGTGTCATAATTGATCTGAACTTTGGTAGATGCTTTCCCACATTAGATATCAGGATCACTCGAGAGTGGAAATGTTCATTTTCATTCATTTTAGAGTGACCTCAGGGATCACACCAACAGTGACGAGTGATCCCTAAGGTCACTCTAAAATGAGTGAAAATGAATGGTTTCACTCAAAATTCACTCCAATTTCACTCTAAATGCACTGTTTTCTGTTCTTCACCCTTCAAAAATGAAAACTTCCACTCGATTTTTTTTCTTTTTCGGAGTAGAATATCACTGGTTTTAAAAATGTCTCCATAAAAACCTAAGACGGTTTAAAATCAATAGCACTATAATGTTCAAAATATATAAAAACATATAAATAGATAGCACAACAGACCAAATTGTATCAAAATCGAAACAATATATTTAATTTGGCGCAATACACTATGTCAACTTTGATGGCTGTCATCTTGATTTTTTTTGTTGTTGAGTGGTTGATCTAAATTCTGTCTTAAAGGGTGTGGGATTTAGCTTTTAATATTTTGCGAGATATTCAGAAATCACTCTATGGGATGTCAAAGAGCATGCAATTCTAAGGGGTATCAAAAGTTTATTTGATGAAAATCGATTTTGAAATGGCTGAGATATCCCAAAACAAGGTGAAACAAAGAGATCCTAATAAAAGGCGTGGCCTGTAGTCTTTTATTAACATCACTTTTTTGGATATCTCAGTCATATGAACACCAATTTTCATCAAATAAACATTGAATCCTTGCTCAATTACAAGCTCTTTCATATTTCATAAGAGTTTTCTCATTATCTCATTTAGGATTGTAAAAAAAACATGAATCCCTACCTCAACCAGTACTGTACAGCCCCTTTAAATTATCTGTAACAAGATTGGTCCCAAGTTCCAAGCTACTGCCTCTATTTGAAAAATAATTTTTGCTTCATCTTATCTGCTTCAGAACAATCTACTTTGAAATAATAGCGATCAGCGTCACCTGAGCTACCAATGCGTATGAAAAGTTAGTTTGCAGGCACAAACCCTTGTTTGTCAAAAAAGTTTGCGTTTGCCAAGACTACTACACGCACCACTGAGACTGCTACAAGCGCCAGGGCAGTGGTGCGTGTAGTAGTCTTTGCGTGCGCAGACTCTCTTTACGACCAACAAGGTCTTGTCACAACTAAAGTGGCCATTTTTTTACATAGTGAGTTTTCAAGTTTGAGACATTATTACTCCTGAACCGAAAATGGTACTGACCTCTAGTTTTCTCCAAATGTTATTTATTTATTTTTTTGTCCTCAATTTGAGGGACTTTATTCAAATCAATTATTCAGAATCATGCATAAGTCAATACAAGCATAAGACAATTGTAGTCATAGTTCAATTTACATCAAATGAAAATTCTGTATATAACGGATTTTATCATCGATTTCTCGAATACTTCTTTTCTTAGAGATATCATTGCAATATAACAGAAACTCATATTTGAATTCTTTTACAATAAAGGATACAGTAAATCGCTGATTTCTGTATTCTTCCATGAGATATACCTTATAAATTGCATATTCCATGAAATTGATTATTGCGTTGGTAAAGAAATAATCTTTCTCACAAATTTCATACCCAATTACTATGATTTTCTCATCTATGATTATGTTTTTTCTTGAACATTCAAAAATAAGGTCACTGATCCTTGCCCAGATGTTTCTTATTCTCGGACAATATAACAAATTGTGCATTAATGATTCATTTTCATTACAGAATTTGCACTGTGCATTTGTGGTAATTTTCCATTTCAATAGATTATCCTTAAAAGGTACAATATTGTTTATCACTTTGAAATTAAACTGTTTTATCTTGTTGAGTTTCACTTTCAACAGTTTAAAAGCAAATACTGACTCCCAATCAAATGTATAAGGCAGGTCGAGTTTACGTTGCCAAATGATGATCATATTTGGTTCTGAAACCTTCTTTTCTTTTAACCCGTTGAGGACGAGTCCCGAGTATACTCGGGCAGGTGTCTATGGGAAATGCGTGTTGTAGCAAAATCAAACCGTCCTCAACGGGTTAAACTGGTATAATACATTTTAGCTTTTTTGCTAAGGATATCAGAAACATTACTTCTTGACACTTCAAACATCTGTTGACTATCCATTTCATGTTCAATTTTTTGATTACGTAGTTTATGCAACCAAAAATGAGGGAAGGCGTGTTTCAATTTTTGATACTGAAAAGAAACAAGTAAATTATCAGTCTGCAGACTATTATTAACTTGGGTTTGATCAACCCAAGATCCATTTACTATTACATCAGACACTACATTTATACCATTACTACTCCAATTTTGAAAATAAAACATTTCTTTTCCAAATTTGATATTACTGTTAAGCCATAAAAATTCCTCGCCAATATCTCTAACTCGCAACAGATCCACACATCGTATTTCTGCCCAATAGATCAATAGATCTCTATAAAATGATGGGATCTTATATTTCTTACATAAACAAAACATATCTTTTATGGAACAATTTATCACAAAACATGTGGGAGGTGTTGCAACTTTTTGCAGCCAGAAGCTAGCAATATTTTTCCAGGGGCGCGGATGATTATCGATAAATTTGGACAGCCATGACAATCTGAGTGCTTTTATTTTTGACTCTATGTCTACCATATCAAGACCCCCAGCTTTTGGATTATTAATTAGTACACTTCTCTTCACTTTTTCTCTTTTAGAATTCCAAAGGAATGCAAACAAAATCTTATTAAAATCAATTATACAGCTTGGAGGAATCGTAAACACTGTTGCTACATAAATTATTTGCGAAATTAATAACGACTTAATGATTGTTATCTTACCATAATATGTTAAATTTCTCATTTTCCACATATTGATTATGCGTTTCATTTTTTCAATCTTCCTGGACCAATTCAAATATTCAAAATTTTCACCATGAATATTCAAAAACACTCCAAGATACTTGACCGGTTCCTCAGACCATTGTAAACCATCAATACAGTCATCACAGTTTCCATTTAAACATATAGCTTGTGTTTTTATATAATTCAATTTTGGACCAGCATATGCACCAAACGCTTCAATTTCTTTCATCGCTTCATTTCCCGATTGGATAGAATCAACAAAAAGCGTTGTATCGTCCGCCAATTGAGATATTTTGATTTCTTTTAAATTTGACTGCTCACATTGAGGAATACATATACCTTTGATGTTATCATTATTTCGTACCTTCATTGCAAGTACTTCAACTCCAAATGTTATTTATATATAAAACGAAAATTCTTGAATGTTACAAGATAATCCTTCAGTCTTTCTCTGATTTATGCTGAATCAAGCATTTTCATGATTTTCCTTTTTTTCAGAAAAATGTCAAAAATGAGTGTTTTTTCCATAAAATCTCAATGCAGTTATCACGATAACCCACAAAAATGGTAGCAACTTGTAGATAATTTTATTCTCTTTCATATGACATCACATTTATTGAAATCTGTTGTTTCTATCGAATTCTATCTTTCAAATAACAAATTCAGTCAATATGGCGGCCATCTTGGACGCCATCTTGGATTTGGAGGCTTTCGCAACAATTTTTTTGAGGTAGACCAGTGGAATGTTGTTTGTTACAATAAAAACTTGAAAATGAGCATGGTCTACTTAGTTTGTATAGAGAGAGTAGAACTCGACCTCTGTTTTTAGCTTTTGGCCCCCCGGTTACATGTATTGGTCATGTAATGATTTCAATTATGCTTTGAATTCTAGCAATTAAAGTGTTATGCTTTCATGTTCCTTTCATTTTTGTGTGCATCTTGAACGACTTTTGTGCGTCATCAATTCCACTAATATTTTGTAGTTGTGATAAGTTCCCGTCTACTCTTAAGGCTTTACTTTTTTCATGACGTCCTGGGTCAAAGTGCTCTGGAATTCTCAAGGGGATGGTATAGCCTTGGTTGAGATAGGTCTTTGAATTCTGATTTTTTTAGTAAAATAATGAGAAACCACTTATAGATATGAAAGAGCACACAACTGTAGTAGGGAATTCAAAGTGTATGTGATAAAATTGTGTATTTGATCAAAGTGTATTTGATAAAATTCAGTGCAGCCAGCTGCACTGAATTCCCTCTTACATTCTTATGACAGAGAAGAAGGTGAAGACTACGATTTTGTTACTTCTTTAAACACAGAAACCCAAGATCTGAAGCTTGATTTTGACGCTAATGATGCGTCTGCTCGAAATGAAGGCCAACTTTCTCACTATCACTTGGAAAAAGAAATGAGTACACTTTCTCATTCACACTCTAATGAGCTTTTTGTTTCACATTTCAATATAAGAGGCCTTAATAAAAATTTTGCTCAATTACTCGTATTTCTCAACGAATTACAATTTAAACACACCATAATCGGTCTCAGTGAAACTTGGCTCAAGAAACGTCACCTTCTTCTCTATTTACCATAGACGGTTTCAAATTAGTTACCAACAACAGCATTACCAAAAGAGGTGGTGGTGTTGGTTTCTGCGTCACGTAAAATTTAAACCATGAACTGTTAAATGAATATTGTATCATGTCTGAACGCCTTAAGAGTATGTTTGTTGAGGTCATTACCCCTAATAAGGGGAATATCATCTTTGGGGAAATTTATAGACCTCCACATCCCAACCGTAATGAATTCACTGAGCTGTTTCACAATCTTCTCTCTAATGATTACTTTGATAATAAGACATGCTTCAGTATGGGTGATTTTAATATAAATCTTTTAAATTGTAATGACGCTTTATGCAGTCAAGACTTTCTTAATTACATGTTGTCAAAATCCTTCATACCTCTTATCAGGAAACCTACTCGGATATCTGATGCTAATTCTACTCTCATTGATAATATATTCGTTAATAACGTTTATACTGATGTTACTTCTGGTATTGTAGTTTCTGGTATCACCGATCATTTCCCGATATAATTATGCGCTTGTACCACAGTTTTCTACCAGGAAAATGTCAACCCTTAATTCAGGTTTTCGTGATATGTCCGAATGTAATCTTGATAGACTTAGAGAGGGATTGAGGGCAGTTGATTGGTCCTCTGTTTATAACCAAAGAAATGTAAATTCGTCCTTTGACGTTTTTATGAACATCCTTGTAAATACTTGTAATGTTTATATACCGTTATTAAGACGATTCAGATCGAATTATAAGAGAGTACCAACACAACCATGGATTTCAAAGTCCCTACTTAGGTCTATCAATAGGAAAAATAAATCGTTTCGCAGATACCGAAAATCTCCAAATGATGTAACTAAATCCCATTATATTCATTACCGCAATGTACTTACTTCTTCGTTGCGCTTAGCCAAGCAACTGTATTTTGCAAATCAGTTTGAAAAATGCAAGTTTGACATTTAGAGTACGTGGAGGGTGATAAACACAGCTTTGAAATCCAGCACTGTTACAAATTCCCCTACTCATATTTTAAATGACGGTCATCAAGTTGATGATCCACAGGAAATGGCCGATGTATTTAATGATTACTTTGTTAACTTAGGACCTGATCTTGCTAGCAAAATACCAAATACCCAGACAACTTTTCATTCTTTTTTAAAAGACAGGAATGTACAAACCATGTTTTTCATTCCTATTGTTGATGGAGAAATCAAAAAAATTGTTGATAACCTAAATATTAAGAAAAGTATAAGTAATGATGGTATTTCGGCTTTTCTTCTGAAGAATATAATAAATGAACTAATTTCTCCACTCACTTATATTTTATATCAATCTTCATCTAGTGGCAAAGTCCCAGATAATATGAAAATCGCTCGAGTTGTTCCCATATACAAAAAGCGTCCAAAAGAATTTGTGAGTAATTACCGCCCGATATCTCTCTTAATAGACAGGGCAGAGCCAGGCAAAAACTGCCTTTTTTTTCCAGTCAAGGTTTTCTCACTTGATTCTGGTACTTTAGACCATACTTAACAAAATAAGCTCCTGCGCCATCTTGAAATCTGTCCCGAATCCAAGATGGCCGCCAAAAATCCAAAATGGCCGCCAGAGGACCTGAAAAGTGCCTTCTGTGGTTAAGATTTGTCTGGGGATGGGTTTTTTAAAACTCTATTTGATGACAAATGGTAAGAGAAATAAGATTCAGTGGATTAAATTAGAATCAGTTTCTTTTTTATTGCGAAAATCCAACATGGCCGCCAGACGCAGCTCCTGAAATTAATAAATGTCATAATAACCGGAGGGCCAAACCCTAAAAACTCGCTTACTTAACGAGTGAGTTCCACTCTCTCTACAAACTAAGTAGACCATGCTTATTTTCACATTGTTATTGTAACAAACAACATACCAACATACCACTGGTCTACCTCAAAAAATTTGTTGCGAAAGCCTCCAAATCCAAAATGGCGTCCAAGATGGCCGCCATATTTACTGAATTTGCTATTTGAAAGATAGAATTTGATAGAAACATCAGATTTCAACAAATGTGATGTCATATGAAAGAGAATAAAATTTCCTACAAGTTGATACCATTTTTGTGGGAGATTGTGATAAGTGGATTGAGATTTTAAGGAAAAATATTCATTTTTTGATATTTTTCTGAAAAATGAAAATCATGAAAATGCTTCATTCAGCATAAATCCGAAAAAGACTGAAGGATTATCTTGAAACATTTTTAAGAATTTTGTTTAACATATAATTAATATTTGGAGAAAATTAGGGGTCAGTACCATATGCGGTTCAGGAGTTATAATGTCTCAAACTTGAAAACTCACTATGTAAAAATTTCCACTTTAGCTGTGACAAGACCTTGTTGGTCGTAAAGAGAGTCTGCACGCGCCAAGACTACTACACGCACCACTGGCACTGACGCTTGTAGCAGTGCCAGTGGTGCGTGTAGTAGTCTTGGTGCGCTCAGACTTTTTTGACAAACAAGAGTTTGTGCCTGCAAACTAACTTTTCATACCAAGTGGTAGCTCAGGTGACGCCGATCGCTATCATTTCAAAGTAGATTGTTCTGGAGCAGATGAGATGAAGCAGAAAATGTCTTTCAAATAGAGGTAGAAGCTTGAAACAATCATTCCTTAGAAAGTTTTAAACAAAATTTGGATCAATCACTCAAAAACTTCAAGATTGCAGGCCATCAAAGCTGACATAGTTTATGGCGCCAAATTAAATGTATTATTTTAATTTTGGTACAGTTTTGTCTGTTGTGCTATCTATTTATAGTTTTTATATATTTTGAACATTGTGGTGCTATTTCAAACCGTCATGGGTTTTTATGGAGATATTTTTAAAACCAGTGATATTCTATACTCCGAAAAAGAAGAGAGAATCGAGTGGAAGTTTCATTTTTGAAGAAGTTAATAACGGAAATCAGTAAATTTAAAGTAAAATTTGAGTGAATTTTAGAGTGACCTTAGGGATCACTCGTCACTCTTTGAGTGATCCCTGAGATCACTCTAAAAGGAATGAAAATGAACATTTCCACTCTCGAGTGATCCTGATATCTAAAATGTGAAAGCATCTACCAATGGCATTAGTACAATTCAATTTTGACACTATAACCCACATGAAATCAGCCTAAAACGATTAAGAAATATCTATTCACAGTGAATACACTTTCAGCATGCTAATTTGTAAATTCAATTCAATTCAATTCAATTCAATGTTTTATTTCATTTTTTGACAAGAACATATAAACATCACTTCTTCTTTTTTGGTAACAGAAAATCAGGTGCTCAAAACTATGTAGGATGAAAAGAATACAATAATTGTAGCACCTTACAATCATTACAGATTATCATAAAACTCAAGTGATTTGAAGTAAGTAAACATTGTGGATAATTCGAAAAATGGAGGGACCCACTAAAAAGACAAGTCTTGTAGAATGTGGGCCCCTCAGAAATGTGAATATACAGCATGAATAATCATTCTGGACAGTGTTATTTGAACAATATACTGAAAAGTAATTTAAAGGCAACTTTGAGAAATTGCCGCCATGTCGGATTTTTCGGGGGGGGGGGGGTGCTCGGATTAGAAGGGCTTTCAAGGACGTGTACGGATCAGATATTATTACACATATGCCATCATCATTCACGTTTCTACAACAGCAGAGTAACATACAAGTTCAAAAGCATATCTTTGATACAGAAGCATTTCTTTTTTAAATCAAAAATCGGGCCTTACCCAAACACTAAAATGAGCTCCACCCCCCCCCCCAAAAAAAAAAGAATAAATAAACCTTCAATATGGTTTAAACAAGGACAATATATATGATAGACAGCAATACAAGAAATTCTAAAAACATATCAAATTATCAGTCAAGATTTGACTCTGACGCAACACACTAAAGGTATCGTTTACCATTGGAAGAGATACCACATTCGATTTATATGTGCAGGTTAGTTGTATCACAAAACATTCTACCATGTAAAAAAAAAGAATATATATATATATATATATATATATATATATATGTAATGAAGCCTAAAACATACGGAGATATCACCATTTCTTTTCAAGAAACCGTAACATTGATAACTGTTGACAGCTTAGTATACAAAACTAGAAATGTCGCTATACGGCGACTGGTATGCCTCCGCCATAATGCATGGTTCTCCTAATAGGTCTATAGTACAATGTCTTGACAATGTGTGATGACAGTTTCACATAATTGGCAAAATATTAAAATGACAGGTTTGCCACAAATGTGCTGAATGTTCACTTTCCTAGAACTAGGTTCAATTGGATGAATGATTAAAACGTCAGAGTGCAGGTATTTGGGGAACTGATGATTTTTACTTGACTTTTGACCCTTTTATAAGTTTATGCATTGAGTAATTTTCAAGGTATTGAGAAAAAGTGTAATTTCAGTATCAAATGGTAAAATAGCATTATCTTAACCTGGCCTTTGACCTTTGACCTCACAGTTCCAAAGAGAATCACTGTCAGGTAGAACAGGCATAAATATGTAAGTTTCATGATGATACCATGAGTTACTTTCGAGATATGGAGGAAAAAGTGCAATTAAGCACTTTCACTTGACCTTTTGACTTTTGACCTTTTGGCAAAAACTTCCCACAGAATATATATTTAGTAATACATGCATACATCAAGTTAAAAAACAAACCTTCAGGCATTGCATAAATATAAGTAGTGATATTTTGAGGAGTTGACCTCAACCTTTGACCCCCGACCTTTGACCCATGACCCCCAACTTTCCTAGTAATCACTGCCCATCGGTACAAGCATATATATACTAAGTTCCATGAAGATACCTTTAACCATTTGCGAGATATGGAGAAAAACATGAAATTTCAACCTTTTTTTTTCACAAAATAACCTGTGACCTTTGACCTTTGACCCCATGACCCTAAAATCCAAACAAAGTATTATCCCCAGGATATACCCTCATACCAAGTTTGATGTAAAACCACCACACGGGTCTTGAGATATCGACAAAAACAAAACGGGACGGACGTCCGGACGTACGTACGGACGGACGGACGGACGACCCGAAAACATAATGCCTCCGGCCACTTCGTTGGCGGAGGCATAAAAACATATCAGAACAATCTACTTTGAAATAATAACGATCAGCGTCACCTGAGCTACCACTTGGTATGAAAAGTTAGTTTGCAGGCACAAACTCTTGTTTGTCAAAAAAGTCTGCACGCACCAAGACTACTACACGCACCACTGGCACTGCTGCAAGCGTCAGTGCCAGTGGTGCGTGTAGTAGTCTTGGCGCGTGCAGACTCTCTTTACGACCAACAAGGTCTTGTCACAGCTAAAGTGGACATTTTTACATAGTGAGTTTTCAAGTTTGAGACATTATAACTCCTGAACCGCAAATGGTACTGACCCCTAATTTTCTCCAAATATTAATTATATGTTAAGCAAAATTCTTAAAAACGTTTCAAGATAATCCTTCAGTCTTTTTCTGATTTATGCTGAATCAAGCATTTTCATGATTTTCCTTTTTTCAGAAAAATATCAAAAAATGAGTGTTTTTCCTTTATATCTCAATTCAATTATCACAATCTCCCACGAAAATGGTATCAACTTGTAGGAAATTTTATTCTCTTTCATATGACATCATATTTGTTGAAATCTGATGTTTCTATCAAATTCTATCTTTCAAATAGCACATTCATTAAATATGGCCGCCATCTTGGACGCCATTTTGGATTTGGAGGCTTTCGCAACAAATTTTTTGAGGTAGACCAGTGGAATGTTGTTTGTTACAATAAAAATTTGAAAATAAGCATGGTCTACTTAGTTTGTAGAGAGAGTGGAACTCATTTGTTAAGTAAGCAAGTTTTTAGGGTTTGGCCCTCCGGTTATTATGACATTTATTAATTTCGGGAGCTGCGTCTGGCGGCCATGTTGGATTTTTGCAATAAAAAAGAAACTGATTTTGATTTTAATTCACTTAATCTTATTCCTCTTACCATTCATCATCAAATAGAGTAAAAAAAACCCATTACCAGACAAATCTTAACCACAGAAGGCACTTTTTAGGTCCTCTGGCGGCCATTTTGGATAATTGTCGGCCATCTTGGATTTGGGACAGATTTCAAGATGGCGCAGAAGCTTATTTTGTTAAGTATGGTCTAAAGTACCAGAATCAAGTGAGAAAACCTTGACTGGAAAAAAAGGCAGTTTTTGCCTGGCTCTGCCCTGTCTATAACCTCAGTCTCAAAAATTCTTGAAAGGCTTGTTTATAAACGAACTCTTAGATTTCTTGTTAATTGCAATAAATTATTCTTTCCAATTTCCAATTTGGATTCACAAAACAGCATAGCACAACTCACGCATTATTAGCCTTCATTGATAAAGTAGCTCATGCTTTAGATGATGCTTCCCACACCATCGGTGTTTTTCTCGATTTTTCGAAGCCTTTTGATACCATTGACCATCATATTTTGCATTATAAGTTAAGCCATTACGGTATCCGTGGGAGGGCTTTAGAGTGGTTTAAAGACTATCTCACAAACAGAAAACAATTTGTTTACATAAAATGGTTATGAGTCAGGTATGACGTCAACTTCTTGCGGTGTCCCCCCAGGGTTCTCTTCTTGGCCCACTTTTACTCATCCTGTACATCAACGATCTCCAAAATTCGTCACAGATTCTTTCTTTTATTTGTTTCGCTGATGATACAAATCTTTTTCTGTCTCACCGCAATCCCAATACCCTTGTAAGTATAATGAATAATGAATTAAAATCTGTTCAGTCCTGGATTTACGCTAACAAGTTATCATTAAATGTTGATAACACACATTATATGTTATCTAGCAATTCCTTTTAATTTATTCCTGATGATGTTAAGATTAATGATATTAACTTAACCCGAGTAGATAGTACTAAGTTTTTAGGACTTTACATCGATAGCGACCTTTCCTGGAAAACTCACTTTAATTTTTTAAGCAAAATTTTGTCACGAAATACAGGAATCCTAAACAAACTGAAACATTTTTTTGCCCAACCATATTTTGCAGATTGTATATTCAACCATGATTTCCCCATATCTTAACTATGGAATTCTTGCGTGGGGTAACGCATCTAAATACTTGCTGTATTAGCTTTTTATTCTTCAAAAGCGAGCGATCAGAACTATTAACCATGCTGGGTATTTATCTCACACAAACGCCTTATTTCAGAAAAATAAGATTTTAAAACTGATAGATTTGTTTGGTTATAATTTAGGTATTTGTATGCATAAATTTTCCTCAAAAGATCTTCCTTGTGTTTTTTAAAGATGTTCATAAGAAACAATTCTGTCCACCACTATCCAACTCGCCAGAGTGACGCTTATCACCTTCCACGAACTCGAACAGTTTTCGCTAAAAACACAATTATGTATACAGGTCCTAAATATTGGAATGATCTCCCAACAGAGGTTAAAAGCTGTTTGTCATTATCATCCTTTAAGCGTAAACTCAGACAGCATGTATTGAATAGCTACAACACACAAGTGCACTAACATTCCTTTTTATTATGCTCATGGCTGCTCTGTTATACTACTCGGTTGTTGCCATGTGAACAGACTCATGCATATACATTTCAGTTGCATGCTCTCTCAAATTCCTGCCCATCGGTGTTTTTCCTTCCACTTCTAGTAAGCCCTTGGTCGTGTCGCATAGTTTTCCCTCCTTTCTTTCTTTCCTTTCTTTTATGCGTCATTGCAGCTGGCTGGTATATCACATATTTTTAGGAATTGCAATTGATTCATGTTCTCCATTTTTCAAATCTTTCCCCGTGTCTATGGAAGCCGGAATGTTTAAACCCTAAAATTATACAGTACTTAAGTATTCACGTCATTATCACTCCCATGTCAAAATTGCTATTAGAGCAGCTGCTATAGTGTGCAGCATGTGGTTACTTGTTCTAATTTTATCACACACATAAATACATGTGAGAAGAATCTTCTGTGCCCCGAGTAATAGTCATTCTCTTTTGTTTATCCTTACTTTTGGTCTTAATTGTACCCGTGCTCCTCATCCTGTTCCCCTTACTAGGCTTTTGTTGGGACCTACACTCAACAAGCTTTGCTTTTTAGTAGGTTCTATCGTATTTCTCTTGGCATCCTTTACTTTGATTGAAAATGACACATCGACCGTTATGTATTACTTTTGTATTCCTATTTCTTCATGTATATATCCAAGCTGGACATTCTGTATTATATTTTGTTATATACCATGTATTTTCCATCGAGAAATACGAAAATAAATTGAAATTGAAATTGAAATTGATAAATCGGATTGAAATGGATAAGATAATATAAACAAAAATAAAGAGGCCATAATAAAAGGTGACATCCATCACCTTTTATCAAAGCCAGGTTGTTATACTTCATTATATTGTAACGGTTTTATATTTATACGTATATGATTCAGTTCAGTAATCTGTTGTGTTTTTGTTATGTAAGCTAGGTGCTCTGTGTGTTTCTGTTGTGTAAGGGAGCTAAACTGCCAGCTCAGCGTCTTCTCTGTCTCTTCTCTTCTCTTCGCCTTAGGCACCACAGAAAAACCTGATAGAGAGATATCTTCGTCGCGACGATGTCGCATTGTGCATGTTTGATGATTTGCATATGAACAGTCGTCACGTGCATATGAATAAGCAACCGTGCATATGAATACACGTACTTTCTATTCATACCTTTGTTTATTCGTCCCGACGATAAGCGACGATAGAGAAAGGATTCCCTTTCACTAATCGTCGCTCTTCGTCCCGACTTACTAGCTATTTTCAAAGTTCGGCTTCTATTGTGCCTTGCGTTTCTTTTGTTAAAAACGTCGCATATCGTTCCCGACGAATCATTGTTCAACCGTCGGGAGACGTTCTGACTATATGGCTTCGTTTCAATGCCGTTCGTGTTCAAGTTTATGTTTTGTTCAGCTTTACTTGTCACAGCATAAAGCCTGTTATCCGTGTGATCTAAAACGTCGCATATCGTCCCCGACGAATTACCATTACTGTACCATCGAAATTCCGTCTCTGTTCCATCGTCGAGCAACGTCCAAAACGCGTGGCTACAGCTAATCCGCTGGGTGATATGATTCGCAATGCCGAGTACGATAATGGATGGGAAGTTTTGTGTTTTCACGAGAAAAAAAAAGTATTCTCGCTGCTATAGATAATTGTGAATAACAGGCTGACTTTCCGTCTTTTGTGCAAATGGTAGTTACGGCGATGTGAAAGGAGACTTGACCGCAGTCGATAGACATTGAATTTGTATTATCTTGTCTTTACGCGTAGGAAACACGGCGGAGAGATTTTGTCCGGTTTACAAACGAAAACTTGACCATCGTTGCAAAACTTATTTGATGGTCGCCGTTCGTTGTCAAACTCCGACAACTTCTGTCATATTTTTTGCTGTAGAATACATTGATTTTTTTTTTTGTTATTTGACACAACATTGAATCAAATATTTGTATTTTAACAACGTGTTTACCTATTTATCCTGTTGCGGCATTTACTTCAACTGGTCGTCGGCCTTCGCGTGGTTGTAATCATTGTTAACATTTATGTCGTCTTGTAAAATTTTAGAGCGGGCGGAGAGATTCTGTCCAGCGTTCAAACGGGAATTCGACTGCAGAACTTGTTTCAGCTGTCAATCCCTGCTGACTGTTCTCACTGTTTGTTATGCTAAAAAAGGGATATTGATTTCATGTTGTCAACATACCAAAAATGTCAGCTGCATTCGCCTTTTAACCTTACTGTAAAGGCGGATTTTTTTTTCACCCACTTTGCGCAACCAGAAACCAGCGCAAAAAGAAAATTATGCGAATGTTTTCACTTGCCATTATGTTTCAGGAGATGATGTCTTGGTTTCGGTAAAATACGAAACTCTCTTTCACGGCCAAGTGCGAAGAATTGGTCACTAAGATGGTTGATGGTAGCTACGACGACTTGTAAGGAAACTTGACTGTTATCGAATTAATTGTTAAGCTTCAGGTGGAGAGATTTTGTCCGACTTCCAAACGGGAACTAGACTAACATTCTTATACTTATTTCAGCTGGTTGTCTTTCTTTGTTAAACTCCGTTGACTTCTGTCATTTTTGTAGCTGCACAGAATACATTGATTTCTGTGTTCTTTGACACATCATTGAATCAAATCTGTGTATTTCAATACCAGGTTTACCTTTTTTACTTTGTTGCGGCATTTACTTCAACTGGTCGTCGGCCTTCGTCATGGTTGCAATATAATTGTTAAAATTTATGTCGTCCTGTAAAATTTTAGAGCGGGAGGAGAGATTCCGTCCAGTTTTCGAACGGGAATTCGACTGAAGAACTTGTTTCAGCTGTCCATCCCGCTTTTGTCGATCCCTGTTAACTGTTCTTATTGTTTGTTATTCTTAGAAAAAGAAACAAAACAAAGAAAAAAATGATTTCATGTTGTCAACATACCATAGAATGTCATCTGCGTTCGCCTTTTAACTTTACTGTAAAGGCGGATTTGTTTTGTTTTTTTCGCCCACTTTCCGCAACCAGAAACTAGCACCAAAGGAAAATTATGCAAATGTTTTCACTTGCAATTATGTTTCGGGAGATGATGTCTTCGGGAACACACACACACACATACAAAATAAACCACACACACACACACACACACACACACACATACACACACACACACACGGAACTCTTTCTTTCACGGCCGAGTGCGAAGAATTGGTCGCTATAAGCCCCTTTTACACTTTCACGGATTGCATCACGGATGACCACGGATCGTCGGTCAGGGATCATCCGTACTATTTTCGGCATGACCGTGTTGACTTCGTGAAGTCATCCGACATTATCCTTGATCATCCGGCATGTCCGCCGAAAAAAAAAAAAATGAGCTTGCGTAATTTTTCATCCCGGACATCACGGATGGAAATCAATACAAACTCTTCCTTGTCGGCACCGTCTACTCTGTGTTGCATCCGTATTCCTTCCTTGTAGGCACCGGCTACTCCGTGTTGCCTCCGTGAAGACATCGGAACGTCCGTATTAGCATCGGCTCCATCCGGGATGAGAAATTCGTGTATATTTTGCCAATACAAGCTCAGAAAGTCAATGAAATTTGCTCACATCTTCACCCATCAGTACAGCCAATCGACTCCTCTAGTAGGTTTATATCGCATGAGAATCTTCAAGTGACCCACACACATCTTCTTGCTGTTTTTTTTTTTTTTTTTTTTTGGGGGGGGGGTTGATTTGTCTTAGTTTGTTTTGCTTTGTTTATGTTGTTATGTTCCCGCAAAATGAGATTTTGCAACAAAGAGATATGCCTTTATGATGTCGACAAGCAGATGCGTATGTAATCTGCTGTAGATTTTCTGGTGTGCTTGTTACATATTACTTAGCTCTGGAAGCATGTCGCCCAAGAATGATAAAGTATCAAAAGAAAAAGCAAATGTAATGTGTCAACTTTTTGGGGATATCCGCGTAAACACCGCGAAGGGACCCAGTTGCATCCGTGCTCTTCCTTGATATCCGTGTTAGCTCCGTATCGTTTCCGCTGTGGTCCGCGTTCATTCCTTGTCTGTCCGTGTAGGCACCGTACTTGTCCTTGTAGCTTCCGTACTTGTCCGTGTAGACTACCAGTTGGGACTGTATTCACACCGGCATTGAAAGGAAAATCGATATTTTGCATACCGGAACACCACGGATAACGATCCGTGGTCATCCGTGAAGCAATCCGTGAAAGTGTAAAAAGGGGCTTGTGATGATATTAAAAGATGGTAGCTACGAGTTGTAAGGAAACTTGACTGTTAGTGATATAACATTGTTTGGCATCAGGTGGTGAGATTTTGTCCGACTTCCAAACGGGAACTAGACTAACATTCTAATACTTATTTCAGCTGGTCGTCGTTCTTTGTCAAACTCCGTTAACTTCTGTCATTTTTGTTGCTGTAGAATACATTGATATTTGTGTTCTTTGACACACCATTGAATCAAATCTTTGTATTTTAACACCGGGTTTGCCTTTTTATTCTGTTGCGGCATTTATTTCAACTGGTCGTCGGCCTTCGTGATGGTTGTAATATAATTGCTAAAATCTATGTCGTCCTGTAATACTTAAGAGCTGGAGGATAGATTCTGTCCAGCTTTCAAACGGGAATTCGACTGCAGAACTTGTTTCAGCTGTCCTTTTCCGGCTGAGTGCGAAGAAATGGTCGCCAAGAAGGTTGATGGTAGCTACGACGAGTTGTAAAGAAACTTGACTGTTATTGATATAACAATATATTGTTAAGCTTCAGGTGGAGAGATTTCTCCTATTTCCAATGGTTTGTTTCATTACATATTAAAGATATTTTCTTTCAGTTACATGCATTCTTTCAAACGTTGGGGTAAGTTTACAATTATGAATGAGTATCTTATGCTTTGAATTGCACCATGTGCCCATTTCTATGCAAGAGCCAAATTTTCCTTTTCTTGAACTTGTTGGACACCTCAGTGTCTATATAGAATAGTTATTTCAGGCTAGAGAGGCGCATCAATTTTGAACTTTGTGTTTGAAAGGCTATTGTCATCTTAAAGACGACTTATAATGTCGCTCAAATCGACTGGAGCAAGCCCTCTTACGATGCATGCTCGGATCTACAAAGACTTTATGGTCTAGTGCTCCGACATACCCAACAAAGAGACGGGACGAAAAGCATCGATGTCTGTTTTCTCTGTTCTGTCCTCACCCTTTCCTCTATTCTTCTATCATCCCTCCTCTTCCATGATATCCCCGCCTATCATATAGGCTAACACTAGAGGCGCCTGCCCCCGGGAAAGGCCGAGACTTCACCGGCGTCGGCGGGCGGGTCCTCTACCTGCTTGCCGACGGGAACGGCGTAACCCTGCGTGTCGGTGCAGGAGTATAGGCAGGCGATATCTTTTCTTAAAACGTGTCCCCTTTCTTTCTCTGTAAATATCTCGTTTGTAAATATGTATATATATATATATATATATATATATATATATATATATATTGTTATTATTATTATTATTATTATTATTATTATTATTATTATTATTAGATTTTGTAAATAATTAGAAGTACAGTGTAGGTTTTTATAATTGAATTTAAGTGTATATTTAAATTGAATATATTTTTTGGAGTAAATTGCCCACCCGGCACACCCGGCACACCCGGCAGAGAGCTTCACAAAACTAAAAGAACAACATCAGCATCGGTGGTACACAGGATGTGGTTGCTTAGGCGACGCTTTCTATTGTCGGGATGGGGATGATGATGTAGGCGACGCTTTCTATTGTCCGGATGGGGATGAAGAAGGTTCTTTTATAACGTGAAACGTTCAGCGTAGCAAACTTAATCTCCTGAAAGTAGATAGCGGGAGTCCATTCAAAAAGAAACTGCCGCGTACTGTTGACGTGCTTGTACATTATACGAAAAAGCTATTCTTGCTTGTTGTGATGACTACACGCTGGCACAGAGGTATTCACACTGTTGCTGATCACTTGATGATCTGACAATTAACCTACATGTTGCATAATATTTTAAATGGGCAATTGGAAGTTTGACGGAAATTTGTATACATTGCTAACCATTCTCCTTTCGTCCGTGTATATGAATTCGTCAACATAGAATGAAATTTGAAGATTTGGCGCCTAATATATTTGAACCGAATTTTGGAAATATGCTTCAGGTTCTCTTCCTGCAGATGTTAATCCCACAATGTCGATCAAATTATAAGACAGTTAATCTTTCTGAAGCGGTGGACACACAAAATTGTCATGTCAGTGATCATCCTAAGAATGATGTGTAAAGAAGACGAAGTTTAACCTTGCCTTTGGTTTTGTATTGTTTTACCGCTTAAGTTGCAACATGCGAACACAAGGTTTTACTGTAAAACGAGGAATAATTGCGTGCATGATAATTTTGCAAATTTCCCGAGAACCAAGAGATTAGCATGCAAGTGGAAGTTCTTGCCTACACTATATGCATTGAATGCCAGCGACAATAAGCATAATTATTATTTATGCCACGGATACTTTAATGATATTAAGAATCGCAAATCTTCAGTATTGCAGGGATGAACCATAAAAATCAAGCATAATCATGACTGTTTTATGCCAAATAACATTTTTTTTTTTTTTTTTTTTGTTTGGGTGTTTTTTGGTTTTCCTCTTTTTTTTTTGGGGGGGGGGGGGGGGGGGGGCGAGGGCATCGTGGCACGGTGGATATTTAAGCTTCACGACTCCCAGTCGAAGGACCCGAGTTCAATTCCCTCCCCGCAGCGATTACGTCCTATTCCGTCCTATAGCAACTCTATATACGATAATAATGTCAGGCGGGCCCTCTGATAGCTAGAGCACTGATAGCATTGAAGAGGCTACTCTAAATAGAGAAGACTTTTTTGCAATTATCATCATTGTTATCGTTATTGTTATTATTATGATTATTGCGGGGTTGTTTTTTTTTTTTTTTTGGGGGGGGGGGAGGGTACTATTGCTACAATATCATTAGTCTTGCATGAATGCGGTTAGGATATGTTCTACCTCCTATCTCTTTGTAACATTCATCTATCATCTTCACAACAAATTTCAAGACATCATTATGTTTGTGTCATGTACTGTAAAAGTGGATATTTTCGCGCGACTAATTTTTCGCGTTTGGCCGGGTAAGAAGAGATTCGCGTGTTTTTAATTCCGCGGAATAAAGACATCACGCACAGGAACATACAGCAAGCAAAAAATATTCACGTGCTTTTATTTTCACGCTAGTTTCTGGTTGCGCGAAATTCGCGAAAATTTCAACACCGCGAAAATTTCCACTTTTACAGGTAGTAACTAGTTAGTAGGGATATTCATTTCACTTTGAAATACTGCGATAGTAATTGACATAATCAGACAATGATTATTTTTTTTTTAGTATGGCAGGAAGGGCTCATCGTGAATCCAAAACCCAAAGAGAAGTGCGATTTGAAATGGCTGAGATATAGGTGCCCGCCTTTTACAAGAATCGCTATGTTTCACTTTGTTTCTGGAAATCTCTACCATTTCAGAACCGATCTTCACCAAATGAAATTTGATTTCCTGTCAGAATTGTATGCTCTTTAATATTTCTTTCTTTTCAAAGTACGTTGTATCTGTAAAAAGGCTAATAGCTGAATCCTCATCTCAACCAATTATACTATTTCATGCTTAACACCTTGAATATGCTTCTCTGCCCCTCGAAAAAAAAAATGCGGACAGTTTATCAGCATGTAGCACATTGATTTGATGAAACTGCAATACTGAGGCTGTACTTTTTTACATGTTTAGATTAGTTTCGTTTTGATAGCAGCGGAATAGTGTGCAATGAAAGCCGACTTATGGATGTTATCATAATAAGTTATCGAGTCTTATACGATACACTGTTACCTGTAATCTTTAATTATAATTTTGCGATTTTCGTCTTTTACGTTAACTTTCAGTATATATATTATGTATCAAAATGGACATGCGCCATTTTAGATATTGAATAGAGTTATTCTTGACTTTAGATATCAAATAGAGTTATTCTTGACAACGGTTTGTTACATTAAACATATTCAAAGTGCTTTTTTCAGTACCATGCATTCTATCAAATGTCTAGTAAGTTTACAACTAAGAATTAGTATGCTTAGAATTGCACCATTGGCCCATTTTTATGCAAGAGCCAAATTTCCCTCTTTTTTGTACGCGGTGGACACCTCAGTGTCTATATAGAATATGAGAATGATAGTTATTTCAGGCTAGAGGGGCGCATCAATTTTGAACTTTGTGTTTGAAAGGCTATTGTCATCTTAAAGACGACTAATGATGTCGCTCAAATCGACTGGAGCAAGCCCTCTTATGATTCATGCTCGGATCTATAAAGACTTTATGGTCTAGACATTCCCAGTAGTATACGCGAAAGAGACGGGACGAAAAGCATCGGTGGTACACAGGATGTGGTTGCTTAGGCGACGCTTTCTATTGTCGGAATGGGGATGAAGAAGGTTCTTTTATTATGTGAAACGTTAAGCGCGTGGTCATCTTAATCTCCTGAAAGTAGCTAGTACAATATAGGAGTCCATTCAAAAAGAAACTGCCGCGTACCATTGAATTGTATATCAGAGAGGCTTACAACCTGTTTCTTTTCTCGGACGAAACGCTAAAGCAGTCCTGCTTAGCGACGGCGTTCACGCTCCATCTCACGCACTACCATGAGAAGGAATAGCGATACCACGCATGATACATGAAAACATGATGTTAAAAGGCGAGAAAACTAATGAAGTTTAAAGTTGACTTCTCCTTCCTCTTTCAATGAAAACAGAATAATTGAATAGATCTATTGAAGCGGATTGTCACTGCTGCGAACGATCGCCATAGCATCGTTAGTCTTGCGAGCAAATCGAAATCCTAATACTTTTATTTTTGCCTGATAATATGAGTAGTAACCCTTTAAAGGACTCGTAAATTCGACGTTTCAAACAGTATAGTAAAACAATGAAATGTATTTCAAAAACATTTGGATGCGTTGGGTGTTAGCATTTAATAGCATCCATCTGCATTTTATTTTCCGTCCGTATTGCACACAGAAACGCAAGCAAACATTATACTGTGAATACGCTGTAAAGCATCGTATCATTATTAAAAGTGTATTCATTCTTCTTTTATTTTCAGCCTGCTTGAAGTAGTAGTCAAACCATGTGATCAGTTAGGCAGCCTATGTATAAAGATAGTCGTTACTCAATATTCGTTTGATTTGTTACTGTGTGGTTACGATTACGAACGTTGGTTATGAGTCCGAAACACTCGTTCATATTGAACTACATGTATAAAGGTCAAAGCTGTTTCGATAGTATAGCTCGGTACGAGTTCAAAACGCAATCGAAATCATCAGAATGCTATCATAGGCGGAAATTATAGCTGTGGAAAACTTGTATTAAATATAGGTCAATAAAGATTGCCATATCCAATCTCCGTAAAAAGTTTTGATTCATGCCATCCTCTGAGCATTTTGAGATATTTTGCTTGTGTTTTGATTATGTTACGATTTAGGTTTGAACTATGAAAATTGAAAGGTGTGGTTACCTCAACGATGTCGCAGTTCCATTAACCATGATGTATGGGTAAAGGGAATTCATGACTTTATAAGACTAATCCTTGCTAAATTGAAGATCAATTCTTTAAACCATCACTTATGTCTTGTAAATAGATACGTCTGTAATCATAACCAAAATGCCTTAGGAGACAAAAATCATCAAACGTTTATAAGCGTCATCCGACAAATTTACAATTGACAATGCGAATGTATGATTGCCCCATTTGCATGTAGCTGTAAGCTATCTTTACGTTGAAGTTAACTTCCCTCCTTGAGAAAAAGAAAAAAAAAAGTCGGGTTTTCGCTAGAGGTACTTATTAGGAAACGGTATAAAAACAATTATCAAGAGATAACCTATACAAACATGAAACAAACGCATATTCTGTTCGTTATATGCATGGATCTGTTTATTTGTTTGTTTGGTCATTATTTTAATGGCATTGATCTTGTTTTTTTAATGGCATCGGTCTTGGTCGGGGGAAAGATAACAAAAAAAAATGTATCACTCTGTTATCAGATCAGGATGATTGCGAGAAGGGTGTACATGTATTGCCGCCTTTTTTTAATACAGGCAAACTATAAAAGCTTTGTATGCTATTATAAAAGCCTGGAGGCAAAAGGCAGTTTCAACGTTCAACTTATAGTAACCAGAGTTTATCCAGGGCTCGACACTAACGGTGGCCCGGTGGCCCGGGGCCATCAAAAACGCACATCGGGCCACCAAAATTTCAGAAATGAAGACTTTGGTGGCCTGATCGGGCCACCAAAAAAGGACGGATGTTTACCTTTGGGCCACCAAAAATAAAAGTTAGTGTGGAGCCCTGGTTTATAGGACATAAAGTAAGTTAGCGTCTCACTGACTGTGGTTCTTTTGTTTTGGCAAAACATGAACACAAAGGGGGTCTGAAATTTTTTTTGTACATAGTACTTGTAGCAGACATTTATGCAGATTCTCCAACAGCATCGCTCCATTACGTCACTTCCTGCTATCAATGGCGAAGAAAGGATGATGGCTGCTTGATTATCCATTCCTTGAGATTGCAGGAAGCTCACCTTTCTTGTGTGTGTGTTTCGTTGTGTGTGGTTCTGTGGTACTCAGTTACAAGGCGTGAAGGTCCGAGTCTTTTCATTCTGATTACACATTTCAATACAGGCAACTGATTCGAGTTTCGCAAAGCTGTTGAGGCAAATTCTTTGCAGACTTGACCTCTGAACTGTCAGGTACACGTACTACACGAAAAACATTCTTATTTAACAAACACATTTTGTGTAGCGACAAAGCTTTCTGTCATTTTCTCAAATAGGCCCTACTTCTAAAAGTGCTCAGATGAAGAGATTTCACAAAGAGAACACGAGTTAAAAATGGGCATCAGTTATTGTTCCGATTTCTCTCCCTGCCGGCAATAACTTATTCAATAAGTCTTTGGACTGGGAAAAGTACACATATATTCATTTGGCGAATTAGCGAATGAATTATTACACGAATTGTCTTTGCGAAAAGGAAATTAACCTTGTATATCTCCAAAGATAAACTTTGAACAGCCTGTCACATAGTAGGGAACAGCTGATTATTATCATTATTTGAATGAATTATCTATTGATGAAGCCAATAACCTTTGTAAATGTACACACGGAGAGCTGTCGTAAGTTCGCTATTTTGTGTTTTAGCTGTTATAAAATATCTCACATTATATATATATATATATATATATATATATATATATATATATACATATCGTACTTTGTGTCTACACTTTTCAAACGCCATTGTGCGTCATGCCAATCACCACTTCATGAAATGTGGTGCGTGTATATCGCCGATCAGAGTCTTGCTCAGCTCATCAGTATTGCGCAATTCTAAAGCCCTCGCCCGCCGCACGCTCTACGCCTTTTGTCTTCAATGGGGTCAAGAGCAATGCTCATTAGCATCTTATGCTCTACAACGGAAGCGGATGTCTTGATCGGCAGCAGCCTTTTGTCAAGGCCCTCTCGCTGTATGGTGAAGAAAGCCCAAATGTAGCTGAGTGGGGTTGCGCGCTTGGCGCGGTCGGCTGGGCTCGCTTCGCTCGCCCATTACAGCGAGAGGGCCTTGACAAAAGGCTACGATCGGGCAAGAACAATAGGTGCAAAGAGCACCGTAAAGTCGATGGTTGGAAAAAAAAATTGTAACGGAAAAAAAAAATGTCTCAAGAGCAACCGTGATTTGGTGACACTTTTGCTAATTTTTCACACTGAAATTTTCTGAACAGATAAATAAAACACCAAGGAATCATTATCCGTCATAAAATAACTTCCCTATTTGACCCGAGAAGTGGCATCCCCTTCATCTCTGGCTCATCACAGGAAAACATTGTGAGAGAGCGCCACAACCGAATAGACGTCACCTAATAGGTTGCAGCGTGACAAAGCTTAAACTTCTTTAGACGAGCATGGGATCATTTTCTTTCTTTCTTTCTTTCTTTCTCTTCTTTCTTTCTTTCTTTCTTTCTTTCTGTCTGTCTGTCTTTCCTCCTTCCTTTCTTTCTTTCTTTCTTTCTTTCTCTACATATGTAAAATAAAGAGAATATGTGCGGAATCAAACACAAGAATCCTTACGTTTTGTTTTTCCCGTTACCACGACTATTGCAATAATGTCGAAAGATAACTTTACAACGAGAAATGACAGTGTTTGAGACAGAAAAAACAACAACAACAAAACCGGGAAATAAAGATTTGTTGGATTTTTTTTTTTCATCACTGGGTAATACTGTTCCGTAGAATCTTTGGTTAGAGGGAGTTTAGCATTGCGTGCTGGCCAACGCGGCTCTAGCTGAAAGTCAGGGGATCGCGTGTGATCGAACAGCAATTACTCGTTTACCTTCCTGTATATCAAAACATCCTTTGAACTATACTGCGTATTGAAAGTAACGTGTAAAGGATAGAGAAAAAGACAGTTTGTTTTGAACAAAACAAGCACAAGTGTGATGATGGCACAATACCAATATACACACTGTCTCGAATAAAGAGAATCAGGCGCTGGTGTAGGGCCTATTTTCATACCCATGGGAACTTATCAAATTAAACAAGTACCAACTTGCACCAAAATGACGAGAACGCTAAATATAGAATTTCCGATCACCTTCGTAAATTTGAACCGAACCCGTTATCGCGAATTACGGCAAATTGCATGACATCGATCAAAACAACTCGTGACTATATCTGTTTGATCTGAAATTGAAATTAGCCTCCTACACTCTTAAAAAGAAAAGGTGTAAATCAACATTTAAAAGGGGTGAGGAGTGACAACGTTTTTAAAGTAATGTTGCTTTCACCTTATCTATCCAGCTGAATCCAATGTTAGATGTGCTAGATACAGCTAGAAAAAGGGTGAATATAACATTTTGAAAACGCTGTCGCTCCTCACCCCTTTTAAAACGACTGTTTTACCTTTTCTTTTTAAGAGTGTAATGCTACGTGTTTTGGTTGAGCAACCGCCTCGACAGACCAACGGACATTATGCGCAATATGTAATCATACAGCCAACTTCACTGCTCAGATTGTGTACGTGGCGGTCGTCGCAAAGCGAATAACTTTGGAGCTGTATTTCTTTATTTATTTATCTATCTTTTTATGGCATTCAGTTACATATATATACCTTCCATTCAATCCTAGATTAGAACTACTTTCTCGATGTTTTCCTCTCTATTCTGTCTTTCGGTATATGCAATGCTGAATTTCGTGTAGGCTATTCTTCTGCTATTACTTTTCGAACAAGAATCCGCCTTAGGGCTGGGTTGCACTGCCGATCAAATCTGCATGTTAATGATCTATAGTCCGACAGAGTGTTAAAAAATATCGTGTATAGGAGGAAGCCAAAACCAATGTCGATCAAGGTAGATCGATCACATCCAGATCGATTCCGATCGCGTCCTTGTCGAGAGAGATTTGATTGGCAGGGTGGAATCCATCGTTTCCATACTTGACTTCATGTATAGTTGCTATTACAGGGCCTACAGTTCGGGACATAGAGTCAAACTTTCGTTTTATAGGCCTATACTGATGGTATTACGCGTGCATTGATACATAATAAAAGCATTTCCTTCCTTTGTACGTTAGCGTGGGGACGATTAGTGAAGTTCACCACGATAATAATGAAAGGCTTGACCGTCAAAAGAAAGATGACCCTTTCCCAGGAACAATGAAAGCAGTGTCCAGCTGTCTTGAAAGACACCATCCTTGCGGAACAATACAAGAAGAATCGAATAAGACACGCTGATTCAACAACACACACAACGAGACTCGTTTTAGACACAGCTCGCAGAGGGTGCGCTCGCTTGTGAGTTGGGGTATCCCTCTTGCCAACTAGCTAAGAAATCATGTAAGCCATTTTAATAGTGTAAAATTTGTATGAATTTTACATACTAATTTTGGTGCAAACACCACACATGACGAACAGCTTCTTAGTGTAACTGATTAGGCCTATGATAACACAAGCAGTTGTATGGAGCATAGTATTTCGCGCTGCTACGTCACTGATAGGCAATCACGGACGGATACACTGATTTGGTCTATCAACAAACATCAATTAGAAAAGCTATCTTTTTCGATTCTCTGATTAGATAGAATGATGTGGAATCGGGTTCTTTAGTGTGATCACTGTAAAGGTAAGATTATATGCCTAACTAAGACTTGACTCATTTCAAAAGAGCGCGTACCTTATGTGATCCCCAAAATTCATAATAGAAAGGGTGGAATGGAGTAGGCTTTACCAATTCACATGCCAAATGGAGCAGCATCGCGCTGTCGACGATGCTTTTAACACATGTCCAAAATCATTAATTTTCCTTTCAAAATATATGCAGCTGAGAGTGATCAATTTCACTAACATAAAAGTCTTAATCTCATTTCGTTCTGTCCCTTCTTTTTCATTAATAGAAACCATAATGATGAACGAGGATTCAAATCCTTAGGTTGTGGCATTTCTATTGCGTTTTGACGGTTAAATTGCGGTATTGTGAAGGTTTCCAATTGACAGGACACATAATTCGCTGTAATTTAGATCAGCTGTAGAACGCGGGCATCCAATATTGATCATTATTTTAAGAAATATTTGTGAAAGATCGTGAAGATATCTTACGATACTCAAATTTACATAATCATACTACCAAATACCCAACGTCGAAGAGCTCTGCAAACTTCATAGTTGTGTTGATGATATTAAGCGATGGTCTCGCGATAATCACTTTGAAATTGAATTCTGATAAATCAGAATTGTCAGGCGGGCTAGTTTTCTCACAAAAATGTATCTCCCAGTCCGTCAGAGATCTAGGAGTTATAGTAGACTAAGCATCTGAACTTTAAAAAAACAACAACAAACGAACAATGATGAAATAACACACAAATTAAGAACTCATGTCGTTCTGCTGCTTCAGGGGTATTTGTAAAAATACATTTTTAATATCCGTAAGTTCTCGGAGCAGTCTTCCACCGAACGTCTAATTCACGCATTTGTTACTTCTCATCTTGACTACTGCAATTTCCTTCTTGTTGGTCTCCCTGCTTCGAGTATTGCACCAAATTCAAAATTCAAAATACAGCTGCAAGGCTTGTAACCCTGACAAAAACATCTGACCAAATTACTCCAGTTATCCAATCCCTCCACTGGCTCCCCATACATCAACGTATCACCTTTAAAATCATCCTTATTGTTTACAAGATAAATATTATGGATTAATCTTACCTCCCTTCCGCTCCTCCACTTCAGCCTATTCTCTCTCTTCTCTCCAATTATCACGTGGTCCCGCACATACCCGCTATGGTGATATAGGACCTTTTCTGTATTTCCCCACCTCTTTGGAATAAACTCCCTCTCTATATTCGTATAGCTGAAAGTGTTGATAGTTCAAATCATTGTTGAAAACTTGTCTGCTTACTCAATCCTAATCTTGTTGTTGTTGTTGTTGCTGTTATGTACATAATGCTGTATCTTAATTATACGTCAATATTTTTAATGTATATATCGGGCATCCTTTCTCTTTATAAGATTATTGGTGCTGTTCGTTATTCCCAGGTTCGCTATTCCGAAGGGTCATTAATCTGAAACGCACAAATTTCCTATACCGAGGTTCGTTAATCCGAAAATGAAAAAGGGTTCGTTAATCCGAGCATTGCGTTATTCCGACGGTTCGTTATTCCGGAGATTCGTTAGATTGAAAATGAAATTCGGAATAACGAAGCTTCGGAAAAACGAATCTTCGGACTAAAGAGTCTTGTGAATAACGAACCTTCGGAATAATGAGCTGTTACCAAGATTATTGGGCATTGGCAGGTTGATGTGCAATGCGTTGTAATGTGCTGGATTGTAAGCAAAAGTAACTATGTTATTTTTTCTTAATTGATCAACTTCAGGTACATTAAAGTGTAGAGAGTTATATACGCCTACGCATGATCATCTTGATCTCAGTGGCCTCAAAATATAATTTAGAAGACATCCCAGTGCAGCTGTAACAAATCTGTTAATCCAAAAATTACACGAAGGTTCGTCATTCAAAAAGGCGAATTATCTATCTATGCCGAAAAATAAACGTATGGCTCATCCTGCATGATTTAGAAAATGATATAAAGTCTCATCCACAGTTACAAAATAAGGAGATGCAGTTGAAAATAAAACAAAATGACCGGATTTCACAGCACACTCACCCGAAAGAGGAATACGTATCACACACGAAACCGCTTTCATCAATATTGGAGCATTGTACTATACATGGTGATTGTATGCTTTGCGTAAATCCAGTTTCCGAACAAAAAAGCTATACTCTTGATAGCTTAGTCAGGGGAGCACAATTGACTGAAAAAAAAATCATATCAATGAGATACTTCAACAGACTAAATAGAGAAATCACAGGCCTGCTTCTTAACTCTTTATGTGCCATGGTGGAAACACCCTGTGTGCCACGTTATTCTGAGACACGAAGGTAGTCATGCTTTGAGAAAGAATTCTGTTTTTCCAATTGTATAACTTCTACAAATTTCTGTTAAGATGGGCGTAATAGTAGGCAAAGTTAAAGAGGAATGCCAAGCTTTGTTTCGATATAAATTGTATGCCGACTCTATTTTCAATTTTTTTTTTAATGACCAGTTGCTACATTACTATAAAGGCATGACTTTTGCACATTAAACCGTGACAGAAACATAGAATGTACGAGTAAATCTAGTTGGGAACATCGCTTGATAGTCGTTCACCACATAGAATGCAAGCCGTATACTGTTAGTATGAGAGGAACAAAAGCACGAGAAACGCTTTCATTGTGCCGCGGGATTAGCAGTAATTAGCGGTTTATTGATCCGTCTTGGCGGCTTTGTTTGTTGAGCAGAATATGCGAAGTTGGCACGCCGTCGACTGAGTCGGAGGTGCGAACGTGGCACATAAAGAGTTAAAGAGTTAGTATTGATATTATACACTCGATTTATTTAGTGCTCCACTGTGAATCGAGCGTAAAAATACAGTTTTGGTTATTGCTGAAAGCAAAACAGAAGAACACTTCGAATCGCAGCGTTTATGATTATATCAGTATGCTTTACTTTAATGTAGCTTGTAGATACATGCATAGTACTTCCCGTGTCCGAGGCACTCGGATAGAGGTCATGAACTTCATGTCCAGTTTTATCATTTTTAGTATGTCAGTGTAGTTCATTCTTTTAATGCTAGATTTCATCAGCCCCCCCCCCCCTCCCCCATGCTGAGTCTGATATATCAATACCCGCCTTCACGATGTGCAAAATAGCGCGTTACTGAACATGCTCCAATACTCGAGGTTTGTTTTTGTTTTTTTCCAACTTCTCAGACAAAAGAGCGTACACGCGAGGATTGTACACTTTTTGGTTCAGACGCTCCAGCCACCCTCGGAAAGTTGAGGGGTTTTTTTTGCAACCGTTCACACGTACAGAAAATAACCCGCTAATTGCCAATCGATGAAACTATTGTTCTTGTGCCTCACAGTGGTGTGGAGAGCACGCTGTTGTTAATGATGAGAATAAAAGAACTCAATCAAGTTTCTAAACCCGACCGTTCAAGTACTGTAGGGGCAAATACCGCGCTCATTCAGAAATATCAGCAAGATTTCTGAGGTTATGCATCGCGCTACTGGTTCGCACTAGTGTTCTGTTGTGTGTGTGTGTGTGTGTGTGTGTGTCCACATGTGCAAAAGACTGGAGTTTGCTAAAGGGTAAGAAAAATTGAGTTCTGTAACATGCTAATTTGTGTACGTGTGAACCCCCTATTACAGGTATGTTGTAAGACTTTTGTTGGACTTTCCTACAAAAGGAGGTTTGATTCTAGCCTGCTCGCTTGCTGTGTTCTATCATTTATTTTGCAGTAACGTGTCTGTTTGTATTGCTGGTATGCCATACGGAATATTGTACCATGAATCCACCTTCCTGGGGACCGTTTCATGAAACTTTTTGTCAGTGATTTACACTGACAACTGTTAAAAGCTACTGAAATCCTTGCGTCTGATTGGCTGATGGCAAATTTGTCGGTGAAAACCTCCGACGAACTCGTTGATGAAACGCCCCCCCCCCCCCAACCCCCGTTGAGCTACTTTGCGATTCGTTTGCTTTGTATACGCCCTTGAACGGGTGGCGGTTTTTTCCTCTCTCTCTCTCTCTCTCTCTCTCTCTCTCTCTCTCTCATGTCATGATGATGATAGTCGTGTATTGAATGTTATAGGATATGACTATAAAACTGATCTGAATAGCAATGGTGATGACAATTACTACTGCTGGCATAAGTGACAGCTAAATGAACAGATGTTTCCTTGTTCTGATTTCACCTCTCCCTCATTTCTCACTCTTGTTTGCCCCCTCCCATGAATGATAAAAAACAGCAACAACAACAGCAGACTTAACCGCACAGCAAGTCAGATAAATGCGTGCTGGCAACCAATAGACATACGTGACACGTATCTTTTAGGTTGAAAATAACTTAATGGCCACGACAAATCATATCAGAGGAAATAATGGCAGAAGAAAAACAACTGACAACCTTTCTAGTGTAAATTTCTGCGAAAACAGGTGGCCCAAAATAAAAATGCGCGCACTGCAACTATTTCAGGTTATAAGCAGTCTGTAAACCGACCGAACGGCATAATTCTATTAAAATGTCGCCTTATCTTGGCTTCTTTAACAGTAAAAAAAACCACACGTTGAACAGTATTGGTGTATTACACATTAATGTTAACACTTAAACAAAACAAAGGGGTTATTCGTCGCTTCATACTTACAATCAAATCACGTGTCAAAAAAAATAATGATGATATAAAAAAGGTCCCGAATGCCGAAGAAAATATCGCTTTCCTAGATGCCGCTGCAACAAGCTGAAGTTTATAGTGTAAGAGCTATACCTACCCAATTACACAACAGTAGGCCTACATAATATCATGGCAACATATATTGAAACTTCTTTCGATCTCACACTCATAAAATCTGCGTACCACTGCGTGTGAAAATTAGAATGAACATCACGGACATATCAACTGAGAAGTTCCTCTAGATACTTCTTCCCGACTTGGCGATCATCAAACAGTAAAAGACGTGACTATTAATTTATTTGTATCGAATGTAAACTGTTTACTGTAAACGAAAAAAAAAACTATACGGAGTGCCTCCTCCGTTTATTGTCTTTGCCGTAACCATGGAGCTACTACGAAACCAAACAAGAAGCACGCATGGACGGCGCGTTTCATTGAACTTGATAACCACGTGTTTCGCACTTCGGCACATATTGCACTGCGCGAAACGTAGCGATTACCGTACATGTGGCGGACATACTGACTTTGGTCAAGGAATGAAAATGGAATACATTAAGAAAAATATTATGATATTGAAATACCGACATGATTATGGAGTATAGAAATGAAAATGCCAAACAAAGATTTTCATTCGCTCATAGGGAAGCTCTCTAGAGGAGATGAAAGCATCTCCCCTCGTATGGCAGTATAAGTTTCCCCAACAAGCTGAGGTTAGTGAGGTGTACACCAGGGCTCGACACTAACGGTGGCTCGGTGGACCGGATGTTTGCCTTTACTTTTGGAAATGGACAGCGGTAACAGTCGACTCCGTATAAGATGCTAAAATAAATGTCAGATGTTGTTTTTATTTTTGGAAATGAATAACGGTAATATTCGACTCCGTACGGTACTAAAATAAATGTCGGATGTTTGCTTATACCAAGGATGCTTATACTTTTCGATTTGAATAACGGTAAGATTCAGCTCCGTACGGTGCTAAAATTAATGTCAGAAATTCGATTTTGCGTTCGGAAATGAATAACAGTAATATTCGACTCCGTACGGTGATTAAATAAATATCGCATGTTTGCTTTGACGTTCGGAAATGACTACTAATGACATACAACTCCGTACGATGATAAAATAAATGCCGGGTATTTGCTTATGCGTTCGAAAGTAAATAGCAATAACATTCAGCTCTGAAAGATGTTAATATAAGTGTCGGAAATTTGCTTTGACGTTCGGAAATGAATAACAATGATATTGAACTCCGTACGATGATAAAATAAATGCCGGATGTTTTCTTTCAAGCTCTGGATTTGTGGAAAGATAATAATGTACGTTCATCACTTTTTTTTTCATGATTCATTCAAGAATTTCGGGAGTCTGACAGCCATCGGATCTCGTTACGATGTTTTTGTACTGTTTACAGACAAGTATGGCAAACATGAGAGCAAGGCTTCATAGAAGATGAATTACCCTGGTGGCAATCATTGAACGACAATTTCAATTCAATGGGCAATCGTCGGGACCACTCGCGATGTTAGAAAAAATAAACACCTCAGCATCGAGCAATTTCTATTATTGAATGAGCAATCGTCGGGACGATGTGCGACGTTTCAAACTCATACAAAACGGTGATTTAAGTTCAATGGGCAAGCCTAGGGACGATGCGCGACGATTTAAAAATTACTAAACGCGTCTCTGACCAGTGATTCAAGTTGAATGGACAATCGTCGGGACGAGAAGTGCGACGTTTGAACAATTATGGATTAACAAACTCGCCACGGAACGGTGATTTAAATTCAATGGTCAATCGTCGGGACGATGAGCGACGCGAAACCATCACCAAAACCTTTACAAAACGGTTAGTCAAGTTGAATACGCAGTCGTCGGGGACGATGTGCGACGTTTGAACAATCACTGAAACGCTTCGCCGATCGACAAAAGACCTCCTTAACTGATTAGTCGCGACGAAAAGAGACGACTTCGTTCCGACTCGTCGGAACCATCTTTTGTTGATATTTATAATGAGCCAAAAAGAGCGCAGTAATGAGCACATAAGGCCCAAAATTTGGATCGTCGGGGACGATTGGCGACGATCTTTTGTCTCATATCGTCGCGACGAAGGTATCTCCCTAACATAGTTTTTCTGTTGTGCCTTAATTAGCTCGTCCATTGTCTCTTATGTTGTTCTTTGTCTCTCGCCTCGTCTCCCTCTCTCCCTCTCTTCCTCGCTTATGTTGTTCTTTGTTCTCGTCCAGTCCCTCTCTCTTCCCCTCTCCTATGTTGTTCTTTGTTTGTAATCTGGTCCTCCTCTCTTCCCCTCTCCTATGTTGTTCTTTGTTCCCCGTCTAGTCTCTCTCTCTCCTCTTCTCCCTTCTTGTTCTTTGTTTCTTGTTTACGCTGGGTCTGGTGTGTTTAATTTGACTGTCTGCTTTGTAAACGTGATTGACAGCTAGCCACACTGACGGTCACTGTCATGTCCACTATAAATAGAGCAGGGTTTCCCTGTGTCAAGCAGATTACTGTGGGATTAGTGTCAGACTTCGGCAGATCACAAGAATGGCAATGTTATACCGTGTACATGTATTGAATGTCACGTGGAGCAGGCGAGTGTATTGTCGCCTTAATAAAGTTATTGTGAACCGGAATCTCGAGTCTTAGTGCAGTCTGTCATGCTTCAACATCCACTCTACAGTCCGTGAGGCCCGCTACAAACCTCATCTATCACGGAATCTCAAAGGAACAATACATGTCTTCTCACACTTCTCCGACCCAGTACATCACACTCACAATCTCCTACATACGACTATGTTCCGGAGAGAGACCCCGTGACAATATCTCAGAAATTTCGAATAATGTTTCACTTCCTCTCAGAGTTACATGCTCTTTAATATTTTAATTAACCAACACTTTTATAAAGCTAACAATCTCGCTTGAACAGACGCAGAAGTTCTACTATGTAATTAGTCTTCATCTCTGCCATATCTGTGTAAACAAAAAAACAACAACAACAACAAAAAAAAAAAACATGTGAAGCGTAGTCTCAAGATACTTGACACATTATAGTTCAGTATCGTTGGAAATAGTTACCGTGTGTGTCTGTGTTTCATTCCTAACCTTTAAATGTGACCGTACACCTCAAAACGAACATAAAGTCGCACACACTGATTTTGCGTAAGGACTGAAAATAAGTGAAATGGGTCAACCTAGCCGAACTTGACTTTTTCATATTTTCTGAAAGAGCGGGTCTTCTTTAACATTATGCTAAAATAGAATAGTGTGATTAGGTGTGTCTTTAGAATCCCTTTTTCATTTCTGAAAAACCTTGTCCACACTCTTCACTTTCAACTCTAATAACTTTTGAGAGGATAGTGCTACAGCTTTGAAAGTTGGCATTAATTATGGACAGAATGTGTTAATGAGGCATATTTAATTTCAGTTTAATCTGATAATCCCTTCATTGTTGTTACTCTGGTGATTTACTTCTTACTTTTTTTTTTGTCCCATTCATCGCACAGCCAGCACGGTTTGGTAAAGATTGAGCGCTTGAATAGACACTGTACTTCAGAGCCTCTTTTCTCAGTTCACACTTTTCCTGAGTTTGTGCTTTCTTTCCAATATTTAGATAGGTTAGGAGAGTCCATTTGATTTGAATTATACATCACTTTAAAGCTTAAAGTCTGCTCTTTCAGAATATGGTCTTAACTTAAAATTCATGTCTGGCGACTTTTTGTTTGTTTTGAGGTGCAGGGTCACATATAGACATGCATGACATTGACATATTCTGTTATGCTTTGGCCGAAAGATAGGTCTGTATCGGGATATGTTCTGCGGAGACTGCGTCTGGCTTCACGGATCCCTTCAGGAGGGCGATAACGTCGATATATAAGTGAATAAATAAACAAACAAATAATAAATAAATAAAAGACTCCTCCGAATATACGGATCTTTCTGTCTAGCTATGCTCTGCTATAAGTTAGCAACTCAAAAATATCACTAGAGACTTGAGATTAACATGTCTGGAATGCCATATCGCACATTGGTTATCGTTTTGTTGTACCATGTATTCGCCCGCTGTCAAACTCACAAGCTTTACTTAACTTTTTGAAAGAAAACATAGTTTTCAGAAGGTCTAAAAAAAATCATCGACCACTATTTTGAATTTGGCCGCATAATTCAGAAAACATCTACTTATAAGATATTGGCTTGCTCTAGTATACTGAGATCAAAGGTGTAAAATAATTTGGATCATAGTACACGGCTTTTATTTTTGAAGCGTCCGCCTCATTCAGTACGGGAAGGTAAGATGTTACGTGATGAGCGCCCCATAGCAACAGTATTTACTATTAAACTGCATGCGATGGACTCTCGGACCAGAAGATCGGAGGATACTGCTGTGGCTCGATTTTGGCTAACATTTCGCACGTTCGAAAATCATGTTATTATAGCGTTATTTCACAAGTTTCTAATAAAGACTGTTTTGACCCCGAGGAGGACGGCGTGACGATAAACCATATACATTATTTGTTTTGTTTTTTTTTTATTTTTGGTGACATTAAACGTAAACAGGCACATGTGTTTTTTTTTCAGAAAATTAGTCATGTCTCCAAAAATTTCAATAGGCAAGAAATAATTGATGTAGTGTACGTTTAAGCTGTTACTTGTAAACACTCAAAGTATGAAGTCTTACACTTTACTCTTACTCTTGTATCCTTGCCCAAGTAAAGACAGCCAGAAAACCTTGTATTTCTGGCGAGGTACGACATAATTGTAATTCATGTTCTACCATGCTTTGGGTTGAGTCATATTAGTGTTTATTCTCTGTTTTTTCTACCTTGAAAGCTTAATTCGCAAAATAATATTCTGTTACTTATTTCAGTGTCTGCAATACAAACACATCCAAACACATTTGAGACTGCGTTGAAAAAAAAAATCGTCTTTTACGTACCAAACAAAGTTTATCATAACAGTGCAAAGAATATTCCATTCGTTTTTTAATACGTCTTATCTTCACATGTCACCTTCAGTGCAACAACAGTTTGGAAATGCACAGATAAAGCTGACTTCCTTGAGGTTTACATAACTACATTTTGTTAAAAATAGAAACCATAAAATAATGACCAGCTATTCAAGAAAGAAATTGAGCCATGAATATTAATGCTTCCAAAGGATAAGACTCGTGGCTAATTTCGTCTTTGAAATCTCGATTCCAATTTAATCAAATAAAGACATCAGCAAATATGTTGGTACGCGTTAATGTTTGTGCCAGATAAAAAGAGAATGTATAGTTATATATTTTGAATAAACATGTGCGACTACATGAAAATAAACCTACTGCTTACAGAATGCTGAGACGCACTTAAGATCTGAAACTGAGAAGATGAAAACTCCTGCCATTGACTAATTAATCTGGTTACAACTGACCACTTTGTAAGTGGGATTTTTGTTTAGAGTACGAGTTAGCTATGCCACATCTTGCTCCAGTAGCTCAAAGCGTGTGAACAGTGAAAGATTCCCATTTTGGCTGTGAATTAGCTTTAACTAAAAAGAAACGTTATAGGTCTATAATATTTCGAAATATCCACGCTAAGAATACAGTATAATGACGATCAGCTTAACTCGCGATTTCCAATGTCAGGATCGATTTCGATCAACCTTCAGCAACAAACAAATTGCTCCACCTAATAACAACAAAATCATCTAAATTTAAGGGGATATACTTGTACAGCACCATTTACATTTTGTTCACATATGCAGTTGAAAAGAAATTTATTCATAAAATAGCTTGCCCTTCGGATCGGCAAAGGTAGAGTCACAATCATATGTTGAATCTGATGAACTCTCTAAATTTGATACAAACCTCAATGTGTCTCATTTCCAACCCTCAATACGTTTCCTCAACATAAAAACAACACAATAATCTAAATTTGAAGGGATACTCTTGTATAGCACCATTTACATTGTGTTAACATATGCAGTTGGAAAGAAATTTATTCCTAAAATAACTTGCCCTTATGATCGACAAAGGTAGAGTCACAATCTTATGTTGAATCTGATGAACTCTCTAAATGTGATACAAACCTCAATGTGTCTCATTTCCAACCCTCAACCACGTCTTGCATTACTGCATATTGCCGACCTTTCTCTTTTCTCCCTCCCTCTCTCTCTCCCTCTCTCTCTCTCTCTTTTGTCGTTAGCACCCGTTTTAAATGCTTAAAGCATGTGATATGGTCGGACCAAAGTTCATGTGTCCTTCAAAGCCAGAAAGAATGTTCCAACCTGCTATACTACTACTGTTCAACGTGCCAAGCAGAACACGACGCCATTGTTCCGCCACATACTGCTTTTTCTTGTTTCTGCTTGGAGCACATTCAGTACAATCTTATGCACGAAGCACATAGGCAAATGATACTTTGGACTAGTACAGTTGACTTTACAGTGCCAACCCTATCACTATTTCCTGCATACTTCTGTCGAAACGCGCAAACATTCCGTCATAATTCTATACCGAGTGGACCTACATATGAATTATAAATTACTCAAATGACAACTTTACAAAATTCTCATTATGGCATTAATCCGTTATTATGAGTGTTTATATCCACTAGCTATACCTCGTTGGTTTGAATTATCCTTGACTGAAGAGAAGCGACACTGCTTTTGGCAAATATAATAAAAAATACCCCCAGAAACGTACACCATCACTAAATACTGGGGCATGTGAGGTTGAACTAGATGTAGTAGCAGAAGTAAAACGTATATTGATTGTTCAATATCAGGCAGAATTAAGGGCTGTTTGCTGACTTCCTTAGTAACAAACATAACTTATATTCATAGGCGAACACAACTTGATTGAAACCCCTTTCTTCACCCACTAGACATTTTTTTTTTGATGTTTTGTCAAGGAAATAAAATTCCAAGCAAATGCTGACATGTATCAAAGGATGTAGAACATCAATTCCTCATATTACTCGTAGTCCTTGTTGGAGAATTGAATTCATTAGCGAACATAACTTGGTAAAAAAAATAAAATCTCTATTTGTACAATCATGACACTCCTTACGTTGTATTGTTGGAATTCCATTCATCAGAAATAAGGGTATCGATACAGAAAAATGCTATCAAAATGCTGATTATTTCAGGATTGTTTTTTTTTTCTACCTCCGCCTCTCAGATCTTACGCTTTAAAATGATGCATAACATAATTCAATGTAATCTCCTTAGCAGTCTTAATATTAAAAAGAAAACGAATACTGTGGAAAAGTGTCTGAGATAAGAGTTTCTAAAGTAGAGGTTCTATTCAAGCCATGCTAACTGTGCAATGATCGGGGCAAAAAAAAAAAAAAACATTCAAAAACACACACACAAAAAAACATAATGTTCCCACAAGAAATTAGAAGCATAATAGTAGGAAATTGCCCTCTAAATTTCCCCTGGTGAAAGGAGAGTAGTGCATGGATTGTGCATGTTATCTCTTTCTGCATGAAAGAAATACCCTTTAGCAAAATTCACCACCATCACCTTGTTATTGCAGGTTTCTATTCATACAATCATGACACTGCTGACGTTGTATTGTTGGAACTCTGGTCACCAGAAACCGTAGTGATGGTATTGAGAAATGGAAATGCTCTTAAAATGGTAGACGTTCGTTTCTTCTTCGTATTACCTCTCCCTCCCTTCCTCCCCTTTTCGTGATTTTAAGCCTGCTCTATGCTCAACTGTTATCAATGGTCCGAGTATAAGTTTATTTCTTGATTTTAAGGGATCTAGTTAACAATGTTTCTCTTTGCTATTACTACCGGTCAAAAATGAGCACCCACACATCAAGTGAAGCCCGTATTCATACCATTGATAAGTTGAACTAAGGGAATTATGTCTCACCCTCTCCCCTTCTGTTCCATGCATCATGATCTTGTCTTCATACAAATTTCATGTCTCCAGGAACACACACTATATGAATATATCACATACACATGAAGGGTTTCATAACAAAACGAGTTAACATCATTCTTATCAATTTGAGTTTGAAGCTGCTTAAAGAAGAAAAAAAAAACCTCAGAAACATGATAAGAAAATATGTAATGTTTTCAATGATAACGCTCAAAAGATTTTTTTTTTTTTGTTCTGATATGAATGATTTTCATTTTTGTGTGGTCTGTCTGATGTCGGAATCAGCTTTAAAAAATGGCGCTTAACCTGTTGCCCGTTTTTTCATTAAACTCCCTCCCTAGCTATCTCTGCCTAGCTGTCTCTGCCTCTCTATCCCTCTCGCTATATATACTATTTATATGATACATACTGTAATGCGGCTATCTGGTACAGACATTTTTTATACATGATATATGATCAAACAGGTTGAACGTCCAATCTTGTTAAAATGAGAGTTACAATCAAAATCTTTGGCTGATCTTGTATAGAATATGCGCACACTCACCTTCCGTAATTTGTTGGTAGATCATTGAAACAGTCACTATTACCAGCAGGGGAAACTGAGTGCACTGTCTATCCATCATAAGTGTAACGGTGTTCTTTTTCATTTGTCAAAATTAGGGTCCACCAACTAGCAATCCACCGTAGAGTGCAGACGTTCTGATGGTGGCAACATGTAGACGGTCCGTCAACTGATCGGTCTTTATGCATAACCTCACATGCACGTAACTACTGCGTGCACGTCGATCAGTACACGATCATTGGAGACTTGGGGATTGGTGGGACTTTGAAGTCACTTTGAAAAGCGTGTAGCGTTGTCTCATGTACTATCTGCCGATACTTACCTTGAGTGTAGGCCTCTTCACAGGTCAACAGACAATCGGTGATCCATTTTACAAGCTACCACAAGTAGAATCGGAGATCGCGTCTAGTAATTATGTCACAATCCTACGCATAGGCGTAGCCAGGATTTTTTAGAGGGGGTGTTTAAGATTAGATCTATTCTTTATTTTAACTGACAATAATTGATTGACAGGAGAAGCGGGAACGCTTTGGAAGTATGGTGGAGAGAGGGGGTGGGAAGCGGGAAGAAGCTCAAAGGAGTTTTGTTGATAACCATAACCATATAAAACATGACAAATGGTAATAATAACGATAATAATAATGACAATAACAATTATGATAATAATGTGAATTCAATCAATTCATCGTTTATTGTCCATATGGGAATTTGTTCTCTTTACATGTAACTCAATGGAAATTACATATTTAGAAGATACAGAGACATGTAGACATAAAAATAAAACATGCAAATATATGAAAGTGACATTAACAGGAAACAAGGAAAAGGAAATGTCAGATTTAATTATTTCATATCTATCTTAACTACTTCTGTCATTCTGTCTAGTGTTATTATTATCATTATTATTATGATCATTATTATTATCATCATAATCATTTTTAGTATAATTATTATTATTATTATCAATCATTATCGTTATTATTATTGTATTGTATTGTGTTCGTAGTGATCTCATCTGAAATTTCATTAACTTTACTTCTCTTTTTTTTTTCACGGTATAGAAGTGTGATTTCGACACCAAAATTCACTATAAGCCTATAAGATAATTCCATCACCTAAGCTATCAGCCGCAAGCTATCAGCCGAATATGACTGTTTGGGCACTTCGCTTGCCGTCCGTAACCATTCTGCGAGCGAGCGACCGACAAGAAACTTTATTTTCTTTAAAACGTAGATTCGTCATCAAAATACAATAATTGATTTTTATTAAGTACATCTTCATGCCGCATTCGAATATAGTTACCCAAGTATTATGATATTCAGGCATGGCAGATCACGCTACTGGAAACCATCTTGTTCCTAGATTTTGCGAGCGATAAAAAATTGGAATTTTGTATATACTGAGAACAGGTTCTAGTGTATTGTTTCTCCATTCTCATGATGGTGTATATTTTATCGGCATCTTCCGTTCTCATAGTGGGTATGATAGGAATAGGCTATTGGTCACAGGCCATTATCCACTGAAATTCATCTATTTTAGGTCAACCTCCGCCCGATTCCTTGCAGTTATATTATATACTAAAATTCTTTATAAGTAAAAGAATGATATGACATTAGATAGAGACACAAGATACAAACCAATTCCCTTTTATAAGAATAGTAACTATTAATATAATCTGCATTGCTTAAGATACTTAAAATGCGAGTGAGCGAAGGTAGCGAACGCATCCGGGTATTTCTCTTCCCCTTTCTTTTTGTTTGCTCTTCTTTCCTTTCTCTTTCCTTTTCTTTTCCTTTCTTTTCCTTTCCTACTTTCGTAAATGTTTTGTTGGGTTTTTTGACCAGCCAATTTGAGGGGACATGTGCCCCCCATGCCCCTTCCCGTAGTTATGCCAATGCGACTCATGGGCAATATGAACTAGAAGGGCCGTCGAAGGCGGCAAACCCACGCCTCTACAATGACAGAGCCCTGTTCATTGTTATGAAGGAAATTTATCTTGATTCTTTTTCTTACGAGTTACATTGAATTTTGCTTTAACTTATAGATGTAATGTAGTATCCCAGGAAGGACTGGGTTAAACATGGTTGGAGTGGTTGAATGCAACTGATTGACAAATCGCCCTTCTCAACATGTATAAACACCGATTACTCAGTGTGTTTTGAGTAAGCCAAGATATAAAAAAAAAAAAAAAAAACATCATGGGCTTTACATACTCTGATGGGAATCGAACAAACGACCTCCTGATTACTAGACAGGCGTCATATCCACTAGACTACCGAGCTTTCGCCCGATAGCCAGTGTTGGTCCGAATCCCTTAATAGCAGCGAGTACTGCATATTTTGATTGATTGATTGATTGATTAAAAGGTCTTTATTCAAATAAAATCTGAGTCGGCGACTAAATGTCGAATTACACAGATATACAGAGATTATACAGCAAAACAGATGAAATAATAACATAATCATAATACATAAAAAATTACATTACATTCAAACATTCTGTATACACAACTAATACATTTTTAACGCTACAGATTGTTATATGAATACAAAAAGAAAAAAAAATGAATGCACATTTTATAAACAGTAGCGGTACACTCCTAATTTTTTTATTTCACAGAAACAAAAAGAAAAGGAAGAAACACTTAGGGCTACACAACTCATTGTCGAAAGAAAAAGAAAAAAAAATGTGAGCTCTTCTACAGATACAAAAGGGAGTACAGGAGTTTGCAGTGTGGTTGGAAAGACGCGTCAACAACCTACACGAGTACATTCCACAAATACTTGCAGTAACATTATTTTGTTGGTGAGGTGATCATCCCCCTCCCCCGTAATGTACACACATTCACTACCCACACATACCTAAAGCATTTCTCACTGGCATACTCTCTCTCTCTCACACACACACACACACATGCACACATACAGTACTGTACATTGACGTGTAGATCGCATATCTGTACAACACTCACAAACGCGCATGTGCATAAACACAGTGCACATGCTCAATGTACAATATGTACACATGCACTCACATTCACGCGCATACATTTAGATACATATACGTACACACAGGGAAAACACACACACACACATATTGCAGCTACAAACACACACACACACACACATACACACACACACACACACACACACACATATATAAACAAACACACGGCCACACACTTAAAAATGCGCCCACGTATTGTGTAGATCAAAAATATCGGTACACGCCCTCAATGTCAGATTACTCTTGGCATGCATTAAGCAAAGAGTGGACAAAAAGCTATTTAAAAAAAAGACCTGAAAAACGACACACTTATTTCCTCAGCTTTGACATGATTCATCAAAAGACACATTTTTTTTTTCATCAACATCTGAAATAGTATAGCTTCGTTTGGTTTGGTTTGGTTTTATTTCTGCCTTTTTCCAAATAAATCATAACAAAATAATTCATATATTAAGAAATTAACAATACACGACGTATAACTCAGCACACTGTCCTATAAATTGATACAAAGTACATGTATACATACACTATGAACATCACAGTATTCAACGTATGAGACGTAGCATAACATCACTCACACACACACACAAAAAAATGTTCAGAAGAGAATCGTAGAATTAACAGTTGTAAATGGTATAAATAATGATTGATTATTCATTTACAATATGGCATGTCGTTACAATAAAGGAATTTCAGAAAAAAAAATAAAAAAGGGGAATTCGAATGAATAGAATTTAGATTTGAGCATTTTTATCTATTATAACAATAACAAAGCAGGAGACCGCGATCATAGCAGCAGCTTCACATGGATCGAGGCCTCGGGGTAAAATACAAAACTTAAATCGATTTGCATAACTCTATAACGGACGTGTCTACAAAATAGAATACATATTCAAATTCAAAATATCGTAGAAATTTGTGAGATAAAAAATAAAAGGTAAATTCAAAATAGTTATCGTTTATTTATTTTCAACAGGCATTCATTAAATATGATACTGTACTGAGACGAGTGCTGTGCTTCCGGTGCTGTGCATCCGGTGCTGGGCATGCCATGAAACACAACTTTGTTAGTTTAACGTTTGGGCATGTAATACATAATTGGGTTTGCGTCTAATGTATGTTGTGTCATCTATTTGTCTGTTACATATTTCTGTTTACATATCAATTTCAATATGCAGCAAATTACTTTTATTCATTTACAACATGCATTTTTTACTACAATACTGTGCTGAGGTGAGTGCAGTGCTGTGCTGTGCAGTGTTGTGCATGCCTTGAAACATAATTCTGTTAATTTAACGTTTCTGAATGTAATACACAATTGGGTTTGTGTCTAATGTATTTTTGTGACATATTTTTGTCTGTTACATATTTCTGTTTACAATATCAATTTTAATATGCAGCAAATTACTTAACTCCGAATATGCCGGTATAAACTGTTTGCGAGTTAAAATAAAAAAAACCCAAATTCTTTTTTATCACTCATACATTGTCATATTTCGATCCAAGATATATATTTATCACAAGTGCCTTAAAAGGATATAATGTAGTGGTTGCCTTGATTTTGCTCAGGGAGATTGTTCCAAACGTCTGGTCTATGGCGTCTAATTGACTTGTAAGCTACCATTAGCATCAAATTGTGAAGATGAAAATCTTTGGGATGTCGAGTTGGGTAAGCGTGGACGCTGGAGTTCACAGTGAATAGGTTGGGCAACGAGGAAGGAAGGGTGGTGGATGCGTATTTGTACATGAATATTGAGCATTGCAAAGTATGAATTTCGTATATTACAGAGTTTGCAAGATAATGTGAGTTTGTGCAAGTGCGGAGTGCTCTTTTTTGGAGAAGGTGAACTGTCTTGTTAAAATATGCCCATAGCATGTTCCAGTATGTTTTTCAATATAATACTACTTGTAGTGTTTATATATTTATTCCAGGTAAGATTAGCATAAATGATTACACCAAAAAATTGGTAGACCTTTTTTTTTTTTCCTACAGGGGGTAATCCATCAATGTATACATTACATTCAATATCACAAGAATGAACTTTACGAAATAATTGTATGAAATTAGTTTAATCAGTATTCAAAGATAATCTATTGCATTTAAACCAAGAAGAAGCTTTTCACAATTAAAAATTAAGTGTGCTGATAAGTATCTGTGGATCTCTATGTGAAAAGCATATCATTTGTATCGTCTGCGAACAAAATGAACGTTAAAATTGGTGAAACATTGGTTATACAACTGTATTATTAACATAGTTGAGAAATAAAGAAGGGCCCAAGATAGACCTTTGTGGCACTCCACAATTTTTTTAATGTCCTGGAGGAACATGAATCAAAATCAACGTTTTGGTCACGGTTAGATAAATAATCGGTGAACCATAACAAATGTATTCATTGAACGCCGTGATGTTTTAATTTTCGAATAAGAATTTTGTGATCAATATATCAAATACCTTACTCAGGTCATTAAAAAAATCCAATGATATGTTCGTTATTGATACAAGCTTCAACTATTTTGTCACAAAGGTGAATAATGGCGTAATGTGGTTAATGAATTTTTTTTTCTAAATCCGAATTAATTCGGAATAAGAATTTCATTTTCATTATAAAAAAAAAAGAAATCTTTACAAACAATTTTCTCAAAAAAATATGTAGTATGCTTGAAAGTAAGAATATTGGGCGACATTTTTTTTAGTTGTGTTTGATCGTCTTTTTTATGGGTGGGAATCACTTTGCAATTTCAAATGAGTTTGGGCAGCGGCCTGAATTGAGAGAGAAGTGGAGTATGCGTACTAGTGGGAGTGCGATAGAATAAATAATTTGTTTAAAGAGATAAACACTTTAGCCATCGTAACCTGAAGACTTGTTGGATTTGAGATGTTTTACAATATAACATACTATACTATTTCATAGTATGAAGTTGGTGAGAAAAAACAAAGAGAATTACGAAGTGATACTGCATAAAATATACTGTCGATTATATTCATAGAAGATTCTAAATTTGAAAAGAAATAGAAATCACATTTGGGGCCGCAATTTCATATCCATTTTCATTAATTTTAGAACAGGTAGTGTGTTCTTTGTTCAAGAGATCCTTAATTACCTTCCAAAGTGAGGTTGCATTTCACCAATGCCTGTACAGTGACGGGGCGATCGTGAACTGCCCGGCAACGATCGCCCCGTCACTGTAAGCCTATACAGGCATGCTAACTTGGAAGCATTAAAGGGCGGGTCTTTTAGTTTAACAATGCTTGATCATATGAAAATACTGTGTCAATACTATTAGAAATCGCATATACTTTTCTTCAACGAGATCTGTGAACTTCAAAAAACTCAGTTGAAATCGCCTAAATCGCTCATTTTTCGGGTAGTCGGGAACGCCCCCAGAAAAAGTAAGAACCGGTCACGTGCCTTGTCAGGTGACACTGTGACGTACCAACAGGAACTCATAGTGCGACTGTCTCGCCTAAACCGTATTTCACAGTGCAGGGGATCTTGTGTATTTGTAGGAAAGTTGGAGAAAGTATTTCAAGAAAATGCCGAGGAAAGACACAAAAGATGGGTGTAAGTCTGCACAACTTCCCTAAAGATGACGCCACTCGAAAAAATTGGGTTCGTTGAGAATCATTTGTTGACGCAAGCCCAGTGCAGTGGGATAGATGGTCCCTTGAACAGCCTCGTATGCAGTCATCGCTTGTAGTGGAGCTAAACTGTAGTAGAGGAAGGGTTGTATACTCGGCTAGGATTTGCGCCCAAAAAGAGGATCCTGCAGCCCATATATCCCTGTTATCAAGCTGGGAAACGGAAGCCAAACTCATCGTCATGGAGCTGAAAAACAAAGCGGATCAGCAGTTCTGAAGCTGGAGAGAAAGCGGGTATGTTTTGCCACTGTAGACGACTCTTATACAGTACGTCAGTAGCTATCGTACATGTACCGTAACTATACACAGCCCAGTCGCTGTATAATCGCGACAGGGTTCCGCCGCGGCGTCTGGTCGGCCTATGATTGCTATATCACTACTAACAGTTTCACGGTTTCGATAGGTTGATAAGCTCCGTCTATAGCCTTTTGAGTGGAACATCACGTCGGTAAAATTAAGATCACAGAGGGATTTTAATGTAGACGTTCTAGTCAAGTTGTGTGCTCATTAAATATACTATGATTATGAAGAGAACACCTCTAACGTTACGGTACATTACTATAGACTAGACCTATAAAATAGGAAAACATTCACTACAACACAGTTACATCGGTACCTGCGTGCAGCTATCGATTCTACCACGTAGTACTTGTATGGGCATACGGAGTCTAACAGTTACCAACTGCGACCACGTACCAGCCAGCCAGCCGGGCTGGCTGGCTCTGTATATTTTCATCGCTTCTATAAGGCTTATCAATCGTACACAGTAATTCTATGACTGACTTCTGCTATGACAGCCTTGCTTCCCCATTGAGCTCTAAAACTTGTAGCCGAATGTTGGATGGTGTGTTCCAAAACAAATTATTAGATTGAATTGATCCAGGACTGGCCATTATTGTTTGTCTTCACTTGCCCATTAGGCAAGTGAAATCTTCAATGTCCATTTTTTTTTCTTGCCCCAAAATGTTGCCTATTATTAGTTGACTAATGTAATGCGATTTCATATTTTACATGTGCAAAAAAAAAAAAAAAAGACAAGGAATTTTCTGCAGTCAGTTATTTTCAGTTGTCATCATTACAATTTCACTTGCCCTTGTTATGTGGGGAAGTACTAATGGCAGTTATTATTTGTGATTACAGGTATTTGTTTCTCCCAAGAGTTCCTACATGCATCTAGTTAACCACATTCTTACAGGCCTACATAGACAATAAAAAAAAAATCAATTCCTGTCTGTGCCATTACTACTTACAGGGTTCATCCGGCAGCATTGCACTACAGTGTACAACACAAATTCTGACAGGCAGCGAGCTCGAGGTGCAACAGGAGATCTGCTCTACCAGATTGTGAAGACGAAATACAAGCCTGGCTCTTCTAGCGTGAAGGTTCGTAAAGAACGGCGTATATATTTTATGTAATATTGGAAGAAAATGAATTCATGTTACAAGACCAATGAAGAGGAAAATATTAGATTTGCACAATTTGTCAAATACACATTTTATTATTTGTTTGTCTCTGTAGAAGCATGGCTTTCTTGACCACTGATTACAAATAAAATGATCAATTTTAAAAGGTCTAGATATACGTTTTGTCTTTTTTTTTGGGGGGGGGGGTGGGGGGTGGGGGAGGGGCAGGTCTTATGCCTGTTCCACCAATCAGAAGTCATAGAAGGGAGGCAGTCAGTTGTCCATTCCGAAGACCAAGACTCCACCTTCCATGACCAATGGCTACTTAAGTATTCTCAAGTCAAGTCTTTGCATTGAGGAGGGCAAACCCCAATTTTTATATGAATTTGCAAAAAATTTTTATGTCATTATCAAAGTGGTGGTGTCTGTTCATGACACCTCAAGAACTTTGTTGCTAAACACCAGTGCAAACAACTTAATTCCATCTATTTTGTGTGTCCATTTGTTTCTTTCTGTTGAATTTTCTACAGCACAGGTTGATGATGTCCTTTCTGCTGTTGTGGAGTACAATGACAAAACTCCTGCTCCCTGCCAGCCTTCAACGCCTCCCCTTGTGAGTGCCTTTGAGTATCATCCAAGGGAGGAAGTTATTGAACATCACAGGAGACATTTTGCACAGTCTGACAAATGATCTGATGGGTTCAGGAATCCTTTCAATTGAGATTGAAGTTCATATTCAATACATGTACAACATGATACTGTGCAAATTGTGTTCAATTCTTGCAGAATGATGTTTCAGAAGACTATTTTGATCTGTTCTTCTGTCAGATGGTGGATACAAACACTCAAAATTTTGTTAAACATACCCTGCATTCTTATACATGTACTTTCTATTCATGAGTGATCATGGGGTCATCCCACGAGACCGACACCCACGAGTCATACGGTCCACGAGACCGACATCAATAAAAGGTCCATGAGTCATACAGCCCATGAGTTATACGGCTCAGGAGTCATACAGCCCATGAGTTCGACACTAGGCACAAAAGGCTCATGAGACCGACACTAAGCAAACACAGCCCACGAGACCGACACTAAGCAATAAAGGCTCATGAGACCGACACTAAGCAAAGAAAGCCCACGAGACCGACAGTAGGCAAAGAAGGCCCACGAGACCGACACTAAGGAAAAAAGGCTCACGAGACCGACACTAAGCAAAGAAAGCCCACGAGACCGACAGTAGGCAAAGAAGGCCCACGAGACCGACAAGATAAACAGCGCCATCTACATGTCAATTACCTGTACAGGGTGTTCCATGAACGGAAAAATAACATACTGGCGGGTGCAATTTCGTCACGCTATCAAGTGAAAGATGGTAACCATCTACATAATGAACGACATCAAATATGTATTTCCACATACTTCCAGGGGGCAGGTATGTCAGGGAGCGACATTGTTATCAATTATTAGAAACATAGAATTGCATTATTCATGCGCCCCCCCCCCCAAAAAAAAAGGAGAAGACAAAAAACACATGGTCAAATTAATTGATAAAAGAGGACAAAAACGATGTACGGATTAATTTTACAGCTTTGATAATGCCACTGTGCTACTTTTAATAGGCTTTCCTAGTTTTTAGCTAGAAGATGGACAGGATGTACTTTTTACCTCTTCTCTTTCTCTATTCACTATTTTCTTAGGCTATATTAGATATCCTACCCCCGTGCTTAGACGTTTTGGAGTAAGATCTATTTGTAATTTTCTCTGTAACTATAATGTATGTAATTCAACTGATTGAAACGTTTCATATCGCAGGGAGTCACCTCGATTTGTGGCTTGTGTTATTCTCCAAAACAGTACATTTTTCGTGAAATACAATAGCTGTTTTCATGGATGCATCTTTTTTTTTCCGAATCCGAATCGAATATGTATATATTATATAGGACCTATATGAGAAATTGTCATTTTTTAATCATTTACTGCCATCACATTTCGTGATATTTTTTCCTTGATAATCTGATTTTTCGAGCCAATGCAGATTAACATCATAGTACAACAGAATCTCATAAGATCCCAAAGTCCGTGAAGTATAGTTAAGACCACTTATCTCTCAATTCAATGTATTGTATTTGCATTAAACAAATGTATATGCTTTATTTTCTTCCTAATTCGTTGACTTGTATTAAATTCTTGTCTGCAGCTCCACCTTCTCATCGTGTAATTTAAGTGATGTTAATTTACCAGTTCTGTGACGAGTTTTCCACAAGCAACCATCTACAAGAATAAAAACGTAATGATTTTGGTAGCCACATTGTTTATACAGATTAGATTGAATTGCACTAACAATTTTTCTTACAAGCCGTTTTTTCTCTATTCAAATCATAAGCATACTCGAATCATGCCGATTTTTACTCTATAAAATGCCTCCCACTAGAATATAATAACAATCACCAAAGGCAGATCTCTTTTTCTCTTTCATTTGGGGGGGGGGGGGGGGGGGGGGGCTGGGAGTAGGAATATATGAAAGAGGTCAAAGGGTTAACATGCAAACGAGGGTGTCTTGGCATCTTTAGTTAATGTGGAAAGATCTGTTGCACGCTCGGCCGTAATCTGGCAGAACTGCGTATCTCCTTTAACACATTACGCCAGAAATCGGGTTTAAAGATTCAATGTTACACCTTTCTAAACTGAGATACGATGAGTTGCATTTTTCCTCTTTTCTCGGTCATAATTGGTCTAAAGAATTTATTTCCAGCAAAAAAATGACAATTTGACCTTTTTAAGTAGCAAAAATTACCAATTTAAAAAACTTACGCAGTTCTGCCAGATTAATCGTCGCCAAATTTTTGCGATCGTAATCTGGCAGAACTGCGTATCTCTGGTCACGTGCCCGGGTTGATCAGCCAGAACTGCGTAAGTTTTTGGCCATGCGGGGGGTTTTTCAGGCAGAACTGCGTATCTCTAGGAGATACGCAGTTCTGCCTGATAAGCACGTGTTTCATCAGGCAGAACTACGTATCTCTTTTCGTCGTCAACCACGTGCTTATCAGCCAGAACTGCGTATCTCCTAGAGATACGCAGTTCTGGCTGATAAACACGTGGTTTATCAACCAGAACTACGTATCTCGGTCTATTTTCTGCGGGTTATCTATCGTATTTTACCATCCACCCTCTTACTATTCAGCGGATGCAGTGTCAAAACAATGAATATTTTAGATTGAGTACAATTTTTTTTTGAAATATTTGTATTGTATAAAGTCATCATTATTGATTCACATTTAATTTCATTTTATCCATTCATTTGTATGAGGAAAATAACTTGCTTTCCCCAAATGTTGTCAGTCTGTGTTCATGTTTCAGTATTATTTAGCGGCACAAGAAGTACTGCTACATCAAAAGCCTGGCTGCTGCTTGGGTTATTGTCGATCTCGTGAAGCATTGCATTTGGATTAAGAATAATATTAGACTAGATTCTAGATGTTAAGCTATATTGTTCATCAAGACTACAAGAACTACACTGTAGACCGTCTAGACCGTAGTCTATTCAGGCCTAACGATACACTAGACGTCTAGAGAGTAGTAGAGCGGTGCGTAGGAATCTGCATACGATAGGCCTACTGATCTCATCATTATCCTAGTATTCCTACTCTATGCCCAAAGTAAGAGTAAGCCTAGACCCTTTTGGCTGAAGGCCTAAACTCTATTTAAACTAAAAAATACTAGGAGCTAGGCCTGACTAAAAGTTTATTTACAGCTTTATTAGAAAATAAAAAAATAGACCCTAGTTCTCGTTTATGTCGACTCCTACTGTAGGCCTTATTGTCGCTACAGTACTATTAAACGTTAGGGTAGTAGTGTTCTAACCGTTACTATCTACGCAGGCCTATTAAAAACGTACGAGAACTCTCGAACTCCGTCTACTCGATTGTCTAGGTCTATGTAACATCCAGACGTCTATTTTGGGGCGTCATTATAACAGACTAGTAGATCAATGAAAATTAGTTTCTAGATTTTCTAGTCTAGACTCTAGATCTAACGCTAGACTCTATATCCAGGTAGGGGCTAAATCTAGCGTTACAGCTAGACTGTTTATTGGGGATCTAGGCCTAGAAGGTACTAATGTTACAGTAGATCTAAGAACAACGTAAAGCCTAACCTGCCTATCTATAATGACTAACGGTAAGTGTATAAAGTCTATAACATATAATGTCTAGTAGTAGTACTAGTAGTAATGTATAGAACACAGATCTAAATTTAAGTTTCAGGTCTATTTCTAGGGCTAAATGTTTATAATTTAGCGTTTAACCTGTAGATTCTAGATTCTTCATATTACAGACTTCAAGAATGTCTGGCCAAATCAAATCTAGAAAAATAGAAAACTGAGTAAAGACAGAATAACCGGCGATTCAGCCTAAGTTAAGTAACGGTAGGCCCCAGTAGTCTAACATGCTACTAGTAGTAGGCCCCTACTGCACAACTCTACTGGGAGTACCGGTACGGTACCGGTATTAAAAAGTAAACTGTAATTTAAGTGTTAGTATTGGTCAATTTCTGACGTCTGTAGGATTGGATCGAAAATGCCATCGTTATGGACGGTATCCTAGATATTCATTAAACTTCTCGAGATCAATCCCATACATCCAAGCCCACTAACCGCTTATTACAATGAAAAATAAAATGAGGAGCTATGGTCAATGGATTACAGATATTGTTGTTCGCGTGACCTACGCTACCGCACAGTACATTGATTTCACGTACACTAACAATGGACAAGTGCTGCAGCAGTACTAAGTAGGCCTAAAGTTGACTGGAGCGTGATGTCAGACAAGATGCAAACTATAACGTTTGTTAGATCTAGAAATGCTCTAGGCTTAAAAAACACTAGATTGTAGCAAAACTTAATAGTAAGGCATACCGCATATTGACCTGTTTTGAAGCCTGCCAGTCTATGAAGGGAAAGAAAGTGGCAATTTCCCCTAAGAGTAACGAGGGTTATTGCTTTAGCGTGACTGTCGTCGTGTACAATACACGTAGCCGTACGACGTGTCTAGCTAGCTAGCTAGGCGCAGGCACTGCTAGCCTGAACGCGCAGCGCGTTCGTCACTACCAAGGTCACGCACGCGCGTGTTAAGATATACCATGTCCGTGCGGGATGCAGGAACACCTTGGTCCAAGCGTTGTCGTAAGTCGACTTACGCAGTTCTGCCTGATTAACATCGGAAAATTCATTTCGAATCTCGACTTACGCAGTTCTGCCAGATTAATCGCCCTCTCTCCTCAGGAATTTTGCCAAAATCACTTTCTAAAAATAACTTTCTGTACCGATTCACAACTTATTTTTTGGCCCACTTGAAAGAGCATGAGAAAAAACACACAAAACACTCAAAACCTGAAAATCGACCAAAATCGACTTAGGGAGTTCTGCCAGATTACGGCCGCGCTTTTACTGAATTTTGTTCACTTTTTTCACAAACACACACCCACGCAAACACAAAGATCCTGATCATTTCGGGGGGGGGGGGGGGGCAACTGAAGGGGTAACACCCTGGCAACTCTTCTTTTCCATCTCTCATATCTTCCTTATGCCATTATCAGGACACCCTATACAATTTATTGGTCTATAGGTGGCGCTGTTCATCCTGTCGGTCTCGTGGGCCTTCTTTGCTTAGTGTCGGTCTCGTGAACCTCTTTTGCGTAATGTCGGTCTCGTGAGCCTTGTATGCGTAGTGTCGGTCTCCTGGACCTTTTAAGTGTAGTGTCGGTCTCGTGGGCTTTGTTTGCCTAGTGTCGGTCTCATGAGCCTTCTGTGCGTAGTGTCGGTCTCGTGAGCCGTATAATTCCTGGGCCTATTATACTTGATGTCGAACTCGTGGGCTTTATTTACTCAGTGTCGATCTCGTGGGCTGTATAACTGGTGGGCTGTATGACTTGTGGGCTGTATGACTCGTGGGCTGTATGACTTGTGAGCTGTATAACTTGTGGGCTGTATGACTCGTGGGTGTCGGTCTCGTGACGTGCACCCGTGATCATTGAAAGACAAGACTCCTTGGTTACTGTTGTATTCTGTCTGTATAACATGTATGTTGCATTTCATCACAAACAATATGGTGCCAACTTGATATAGTGTTTCAAAGATCATTTATTTGCCAGTTGAATGTTGTCCTTTTAATAGCAAAATCATAATTCATTTACAATACAGCAGTCATGTGGATACAAAAGGAAAACTGTATTTTTTGTTGATGTTTGAAGCATACATGGTCATTTTTATGGACAGATGAGCTTGCATGCTAACACAATTCTCTAGAGATATTCAGTGTTGTAATGGTCAGTTTAGTAGATTTCTACATGAATGCTGTCTCTCACTATGATTTTATTTTTTTAAATTTTTTTCCCCTTCCACAGGGTTCCTTTATTGAATAATATCATACACACAAATATATACAAAAAGAGATAGGTATGTACATGCAGATTTAACACATGATATTCTTGGCCATTCTAAATACAATAAGAACAGCAAACAGTTACAAAAATCAATTATAAATTGCAAATTCTTTTCAAAGTGTCAGAAAATTACCTGACAAATCATTTCATAAGAAAACACAATCAGAAACATTTAGTAAAATGTAACCACTTTTTCATAAATTTCTTTTCTTTCAGATTTGTTTTACATATATACTTTTCCATATCATAATAACTTTTTATCACTGACATGATTTGTTCAAAAACTGGCAAACAATTTTTGCATGTGGCTGTAAAAAGTTCTTTCCTTACTATAATCATAATGCAATTGAGGGCACTGTTATTACGTCCATAAAAGCCAAATAGTTTATTTTGATTTGTAAGCTTAATATGAATAGCATTACGGGACAGCCAAAGCTCAAGTTTTGACCATATCTCGTTTGAATATATACAAGAACAAAATATATGCATAATTGTTTCTTCGCTGTTATTACAAAAAGTACATAAGTTATCTGTTACTAATTTAAATCTCAATAAAGCGTCTTTCATATAAAGAATTCTATTTAGCATCTTGAACTGAAACCATCTCATGTTTACATCGACAGTTGAATAAAAGGAAATTTGGTAATAAAAACTCCAAAAGATATTGTCAAAATCAAACTCCTGTTTCCATTTTATAAGACTTTTACATTCCTTTGTCTTATGTTTCAAGAAAGCCTGGTAGATATGTGCACAACCTTTTTTCACTTTCAGTATTAAAAACAATGTTTCAGGGATAATACATGTAGGTTCCATAATCTTAGGTATGACATTTTTATTATAACCAAATCGAATAGCATTACACAAACCATAATATTGAAGAAAGTTTACTTGTACATTGTATTTACGTTGAAAATCAAAATATGAAAGAAATTTTCCATCTGTTTCTAGAACATCATTAACAAAACGTACCCCCTTAGCACACCATGACTTATAATAAATTACATTATTGTTAACTTGTATTCTAGGATTGTTCCAAAGGGGTTGACATGCGATATTATCTACAATGGACTGAGTTAAATCTGAAAAAGCTAATAATATCTCTTTCCAAAATGGGTTGCGCATTGAAGTGGCTAATTCTTTGTAATGTTCAGCCCCCACGAATAAGTGGAGAGATGTGTATGATGGAGGCAAGAATGATTGGAACATATGTAAAATGAAATTTTCGTTACTTGGATAACAAAAGAATCTTCTTATCCATGATATTCTGAGTGATTTAGAATGTATAAAAATATCTGTCATTTTAACCCCACCATCACTGTATAATTGGCACATTTGTTTCCTACTTATTCTATCAGGTTTATCGTGCCATATAAATTTATAAAAAGATCGATTTACATCATTCATAATTTCTAATTTTGGTTCTGGAAGAGATAAAAGCAAATAATTCAGTTTGGGTATCAATAAAGATTTTACTATCGTTACTCTCCCTAAGGGAGTCAATGTTCTTTTCAGCCATATCGCTATCTTACGTTTTATCTCTTTAACCTTTTCTTGATAATTGTAATTAACCATTTCAGATAATTTAACTGAAAAATCAATGCCCAGGTACCTGAAATATCCTTCAGATATCCAGTTTAATTTGTACTCGTGTAAAATCTCTTTTTTGAAAGTTGTGTTCTTCCCAATCCATATTACTTGAGTTTTAGTTACGTTAATTTTGAGGTTGGACATATTTGCAAATTCATTAAGTATTGTAAGAGCACTTTGTAAATCCTGGGTTGAACCGTTGAGTGTCAAAAGGGTATCATCTGCATATTGCAAAAGTTTAAGCGATTTCCCATTCATATGCAATCCAACTAAAGAATCCGAGTGTCGTATTAGGATACCAAGTATTTCACTAACAAAAAGAGGTAGGGGGACAAAGGATCTCCCTGGCGACACCCTCGTCCTATTTCAAATCTATCTGTACAGTATCCGTTAACTAATACACAAGAGGATGCATTTGCATAAAATAACTTGATCCATTTCTTTACAGATGAACCGAAGTGAAAAAAATCCAGGACCTTGAATAGAAAAGTATGCGATACGGAATCGAAAGCTTTTTCGAAATCGACAACAAGAAGCATGCCTGCTATATCATTTAATTCAGTATAAAGTAGCGTGTCATATAATAGACGTATATTTTCGCCAATGAAGCGACCACTCAAAAATCCTGTTTGATTTTCATGTATTAAAAAAGACAAAACGCCCTTGAGTCTATTTGCAATACAACCGGATGCCAATGTGTAAACTACATTCAGTAAAGTGATCGGGCGCCAATTTTTTAACAAATGTCTAGGTTTATTTCCTTTAGGAATCAAAGTTATTATTCCCATTTTTTGTGAGTTTGACAATTGTCCTGAAAAATACGCATAATTCAGTGATCTTACCAGAAAGTATTTAATATCTTCCCAAAAGTAACGATAAAATTCTACAGTAAAACCATCCTGTCCGGGAGATTTATTATTTTTCATGAGTTTTAAAGTGGAATAGACCTCATCAACACTAAGTGGACCTTCCAATAAAGAGGACAATTGTGAAGACAACTTAGGAATGTCAGAATGATTTAATAACATTTCCAAATTAATTTCATCAGTTTCTTTTTCTGCATAAAGATTAGAGTAAAAATCAAACACTTCCTTAAGTATGTCATTTTGTTTATCTAAAATATCACCTTTTTCAGTCGATAACTGACGTATTTCTTTATTGATATTATTTTGCTTTTCAAAATTTAAAAAGAATTTAGAAGGTTTTTCTCCAAACTCCATCAACTTTATCCGAGATCTAATCGCACTTCCTTCATTTGATTTTAAACGGAAAGCTTCCAATTCTAATTTCAATTTATCAATTTCCTCTAATATGGAATTCTTATCATTTAAAATTGTCAATTTTCTTTCTAACTCTTCAATTTTCTTTTCTAAATCCTTTTGAGTATTCACACTTTGTTTTTTAACGAAAGAAGCATATGATATTGCTTCTCCCCGTATTATCATCATTAAAGTTTCAAAAAATAACTGATCATTTACAATGAATTCACAGTCACCCACTATGCAATCATTTTGATCGAACTGTATACTCCGTCTTTTGCATAAAACAGAATAGTATCTTTTATTTTTTTCTTAATGTGTGAAACAAAACCTTCGTTTTTTAACAAAGAATTATTAAATTTCCAAAAGCCAGGGCCTCGTTGTAACTGATTCAAATTGAGACTTAAAAGAATTAAAGAATGATCTGTTCGATAACCTGGAAGAATATCAACCTTATGCACTAATGAAAGAAGTTGTGAGGATATCAAAAAGAAATCTAATCTACTCTGTTTAAAAGGTTCGGTGTAAAAATGGCAGAGGTAAAAATGGCAGAGGTAAAAATGGCAGGAGTAAAAATGGCAGAGGTAAAAATGGCAGGGGTAAAAATGGCAGAGGTAAAAATGGCAGAGGTAAAAATGGCAGAGGTAAAATTGGCAGAGGTAAAAATGGCAGAGGTAAAAATGGCAGAGGTAAAAATGGCAGAGGTAAAAATGGCAGAGGTAAAAATGGCAGGGGTAAAAATGGCAGAGGTAAAAATGGCAGAGGTAAAAATGGCAGAGGTAAAAATGGCAGGGGTAAAAATGGCAGGGGTAAAAATGGCAGAGGTAAAAATGGCAGAGGTAAAAATGGCAGGGGTAAAAATGGCAGAGGTAAAAATGGCAGAGGTAAAAATGGCAGGGGTAAAAATGGCAGAGGTACAAATGGCAGAGGTAAAAATGGCAGAGGTAAAAATGGCAGGGGTAAAAATGGCCCATTTTTTCCCGGTCTTCCCTATTTTACTTTCCTGCATTTTTTTTCTTCTCACGGATACCCTCTGCGTTTTAATTGACAGGACCAAGCCTCCCACCCAGCCTCCAACGTCTCTAAACTATTGCAAATGGAGCATGTACAAAAATTGTCCAGAATGAAAACTGCATTCCTTCACGACCAATAGGGCTTACGTACATGTACAAAATATTCCCCTCGTTTTCCTCACTTAAAGGGACTGTACAGTTTTGGTTGAGACCTACTTTCAGGTTTCTAACATTTTTAGGTGAGATAATGAAAAAACTTTAATGAAATATGAAAGAGTATGTAACTTTACGAGGAATTCAACGTTTATTTGATGAAAATTGGTTTTGAAATGGCTGAGATATCCAAAAAACGCACACTTTATTACGATCGCTTTGTTTTACTTTGTTTTTGGATGTTTCTGTCATTCCAAAACCGATTTTCATCAAATAAACTTTGAATTCCTCTTAAAATGGTATGTTGTGTACTCTATCATAAATGTTTTCTTGGTATCTCACAAAAAGTTAAAGGCCCAATTCTCATCTCAACCAATACTGTACTATCCCTTTAAACAGGTAGAATGTATATCGCCTCACCTGACCTCTTTCTGGTTTATCCGAAACATTTTCTTGGGGCTATGAGATGAGAGTGCATAAACCGTGACGTAAACGATGTATACGTTATTATAAATATTAAAACGGAAAAAAGGTATACATGCGCGAAAAAAACACGCGTAAAGGTTTGAAATTCTCGGATCACCACAAAAATTTAATCGTTTGTTACTTGTGCATTCCCAACCTTTCCTGCAAGTTTCATCTCAAACCGTTAACTACTTTTTGACTTATTTTGCACACGGACAAACTAACTAACTAACTAACGAACGAACAAACCAACGGTAACGAAAACATAACCTCCTCCCTTTGCGGAGGTAACTAACAAACTAGAAAAGCACTCTGAGAGCGCAGACCTTCGTCAAGCATGCAGCTCATTTCCACCATTGATCATGTTCTTCCATAGAACATTAAAAAAAAAGGGATTGTGAAATTATCTTGTGTAAATTAGATATGGCGGGATCTAAGACTCTTCATGTATAGCTGCGTACTACAGGCCTCATGAAAATGACGAAGAGAGTCTTGCAGAGCTTCAACGATCCCTGTGTAAATTAAATCGCGATTATGGTAGTCATCGAGGCGGTGATTTCATTCTACCTGGATGGGATGGGATTGGATTGGATTTTCTTACTGTTGTTGTATAACGAGAGAACAACGTCATTTTCGGGGGCTGAATCTACCAATCTTTAGCAACACACCATGTTGATAGATTTACTACGTTAAACATAATGGAATCTGACTTCGGGAGCAACAGCTAAGTTTGAAAGGCATCAAACATTTACATTTTTTTTCGCCTGCGGATTCGTTCGACAATGATTGAAAAAATCCCATGGCAAACTATCGGTTTTTACTCTCACTTGAACAGTTTATTGCTAAAGTTCGTCTCCAGTTTTAATAAGCATAAGTTTGTTAAGTGACCACAAAGTGTTCATTAAACTTCGAGATATTTGTTTTTGCGCCATGTGATACTTGAACAATGTAATAAAATATTTTGCAAGAGCTTACTTATATCTGCCGATACATCTGCTGTAGTTTGTTTTTTGCGTTTTGTATTTTTATTTCTACATTATGTCGTGATCAGGCCTTGTGAAATAAATACCCTCCTACGAAACCTGAATGTGAGAAAATGACATAGAACAGGTGAAAAATTAGCGGTTTGCTTAGACTACTGATGTCTCCTTTACTTCTTTACACTAAACAGTTCAAAAAATGAAAAATAATGACAATATACTTAGCCTGGACGTGAGCGGAATTCGTTTGTGTAAGAGTGTGTATGTGAGAGTATGTATATCTGCGTATAGAAGTATATGTTTATACCAAAAGTGGGTTCGTGAGTGTGTGTGTGTGTGTGTGTGTGTGTGTGTGTGATAACTTCATTTTGCGAAACAACATAGGATTATACTGTTTAAAGGTTTTGCAGCATTGTTGGAACCCCCTTTTATAATGATAGATAATAGTAATAAAGATAATAATAATAGTAATAGTAATAGTAAAAATAATAATAATGATAACAATAATAATAATAATAATAGAAATTTCCCATAGGCCTACTAGGCTCTTAGCTGGTTTATTATTCCTCTGAACGGAAAGATTACGCCACTGCACTTGAACCAAACTCAGAATAATGAGAGTACTCTAATCTTTTTAAAACATAATTCAATAGATATTCTTCAAACCTGCAGTTGGAATTTGATAATTCGATACAGTTTGCTCTGGCTAGGTTATCAATCAAAACCTCTTCCTACGTTTATCTCTGACGAAATCACTCTCATTAATTCTGACATTTTACCTCTGACATTTTTGCCTCTGACATTTTTACCTCTGACATTTTTACCTCTGACATTTTTACCTCTGCCAGTTTTACCTCTGACATTTTTACCTCTGACATTTTTACCTCTGACATTTTTACCTCTGACATTATTACCTCTGACATTTTTACCTCTGCCATTTTTACCTCTGACATTTTTACCTCTGCCATTTTTACCTCTGCCATTTTTACCTCTGCCATGTTTACCTCTGCCATGTTTACCCCTGCCATTTTTACCCCTGCCATTTTTACCCCTGCCATTTTTACCTCTGCCATTTTTACCCCTGCCATTTTTACCCCTGCCATTTTTACCCCTGCCATTTTTACCTCTGCCATTTTTACCTCTGCCATTTTTACCTCTGCCATTTTTACCTCTACCATTTTTACCTCTGCCATTTTTACCTTTGCCATTTTTACCTCTGCCATTTTTACCCCTGCCATTTTTACCTCTGCCATTTTACCTCTGCCATTTTTACCACTGCCATTTTTACCTCTACCATTTTTACCTCTGCCATTTTTACCTCTGCCATTTTTACCTCTGCCATTTTTACCCCTGCCATTTTTACCTCTGCCATTTTTACCTCTGCCATTTTTACCTCTGCCATTTTTACCCCTGCCATTTTTACCTGGCACCGTTTAAAACGGGTAGGTTGTCGCCATGTATAATATTTTTTATCTGGAAATCTAATTCTCCAAGGATCACATAAATCTAATTCATCTTTCATGTTATTTACTTGTTGTTTTGCTCGCGGGTTATTAACATGCAAGTAGTTATATGTATCAAGGTTTGAATCTTGTACTAAATTCCAGTCTCCACAAACAATAGCATGTGGATTCTCAAAATCTAGTATAATTTGTTGAAGATCTGCAAAAAATGTTGGGTTGTCTGTATTTGGCCCATACAACGACGCGATAGTAATATTATATTCGTACAGAGTTACATCTAAAACCACAAAGTTCCCTGCATTATCTACTTTAAATTTATTTATATTTACTGGGACAGCGTTCTTAAAAAGAATTGATACTCCTCTTGAGTTGGACGTATTGAAAGAAAAGAAAAACATTTACCTTCCCATTCCCTACGTATATCGGTCTCTATTTCCCGAGTAAAGTGTGTATCCTGAATACAACAAACATCATATTGTCTAGCTTTTAAATACAACAAAACATCTTGTCTTTTGCGACTATCTCCTAGGCCGCGACAATTCATTGAAATAAACGTAACGTTATCCTGCATCATGTACGAAAAGAATGAAGGAAAGAAAAGAGGAACAACCTGTGGAAGTTTTCATTTTATGTACACAAACAGTAACGCCACAAACAAGACTGTACTGTGACGAAAACATTACAATACACACAACACAAAACAAAGCACACAAACGTTTGGACGCAACGCAACGCATCAGAGCTGACTGACGACAGCTGCGAATAGCAAATCAATCCCCATAATTTCCGGATCAATGTATGGAAATCAGTCCGAAAAAAAAATCTATGCCCCAGACCATCACTGTCTAAAGGTAAATATTCATGAATGTAACCGTGGAAAAAAAAATGTCTATAACAAGCAAGCAAAATGTTTTTAAAGTCAAGAAGTATGACTATTAAACACGATGACCATTTCGCACCAAATGTTCGTTCAAAATGAATATCTATAGTCAGTCTCTCCTCTGGATCATACTTATTCTCTCATTTTCATATGCGAATTGACAAACTCCATAATTATGTCAAAAATTAACTAAAACATTTAACTTCGCGTGATTTAAGCTCTTTTTTTTTCTCTCTCTCTTTTTTTTTCTTTTTTTGTTATTTTTTACAAACGAGATATATAAAAAACAAAGATCGTGTAAGGATTTTAGCACATCAAACGGTGATAAAATATCACGGATGTAAAAATCGCCACTCAAAAAAGTCCAAAATAAGGCGTCTTATGATAATTCACTTCACGTGAGATCAAGGTTCAAAGCTTTCCATTTTGATTCATCCAAATGAAGAAGATTTACATCATTCAATCAATAACAATACACCATGCTGACGGAGATCCCTTCTCCCTCTGCACTCTAGATGCAGATTTACACCATTTAACTTGATTTTGTAGATTTGCTATTTTTTTTCTCACCATATTTCTAATCTTGGACCCAGTAGAAGCACTTCCAAGAAGTGTACATTAGAATTATCCATATACATGTATGGAATTCGTTATATGCACTTTTGAAAATTCAGAACAAGTGCTCAGGCATTAATGATAAGCATTGTGAAAAAAAAACAACAACCAACATGTCGCGTTGGTTATGACCTCGCTTAAGATAGATACTCTTTTCACTGCATATAGTGATAACCCTGACTTTACTAAACCAATTTAGGTCGCACATTTCTGTGGTCATGACATAGTTATTTCACACATTGAACCAATCTGAAAAATATTCTTTAATTTCAATTTTGTGATTACAAACTAGCTATAAGTTTTACGATAAAATGGTTTGGTGGTGTTTTCCCACTTTTGGCTGTTTCTTGTTACAAACCACACACACACACACACACACACAAAATTACTCCGTCTTGAGTTACTACGTTTGAAAAACTGAACTATACAAAACGCCATATAATTATGTCCTTAGACAGGTAGTATCATAGGAACTGATTTGTATCATTAACAACAATAATTTTTGTCCAATCCAACAAACTCGTTTAACAAAACCCAAAACATTTTTCTTTGTCGAAAGTATTTTTCTTTCCTTTTTTTTTTCTCTCTCCTATTGGATGTATAATAATCAAATATCTATTATCTCTGCTGAACAGTCTCTTTTTTTTCAAATCCGTAAATGAAAGTTTTAACAGTTTCTGAGAGATCTCAGTATCAATTTCTTTTCATCACATTTCAATTATGTCTTCTTCTTTTTTACCTCTATGATTTTCTAACAATATAATGGTTAACAAATATTAACACTCAATTATATATTTTTTTTTCATTAAAAAATTCACTGGAGAGAATCTTATGGTGTATGTATGTATCAACAACAGATCATAAAGAGACACGATTCATACATTCGCTTGATCAATATGCACATTTGCATCTTTCTCGATCACGGGCAAAAAGCGATGATCGCGTAAGGGTTTTAACACATCAACTGTGATAGGATAACATACTGTAGACTCGACCACCGGAATCAAAAAAGAAAAAAAAAGAAAAAAAAAGCGTTTTATAATAATCAACTTCGGGACTGGTGACGTGTAGATTCAAAGCTTTACATTTTTGATTCAACCAACTGTAGAAGCTTTAGATTACTCAATCAGTGACAATACGCCATGCTGACGAAGATCCCTTCTCCCTACACTCTAGATGCAGATTTACACCATTCAACTTGATTCTTGTGGATTTGTTCTCATTTTTTCTCATCTGATACGCTTTTTGCTCGAGTAAGAAACGCTTCCTCTTCAGTGGTGCAGGTAAGTCGGTCACAATGCGGAAAGCGTGACGGACACCAGTTTGACCTTCAGAGGTCATCGGACGTACTTGCGCTCGTAGGTATGTATTTAAGACGGCATCTCTATCCAACATGGCGCCAAACCGTACAATGATTGGATCGTGACCACGCCTACTCTGCTCATTTCCGGGTATAACACGTCGTGGAAGCCGGTGTGCGTTAGCAATGAACATACTCTGCGCCTCCTCCTTCGAGAAACCCAACTTCTGAATTATGTTTCTCACAACTTCTACAACTCTTTCATCTTTCTTTTTCTCCACTCCATATATCAACATATTCATTTTTCGGTCATGTATTTCCATAGCCATTATCATTTGCTTCAATTCATTTTCGAGATTTTCGTTCTTTTTTTGCATCTTAGGCAAAACATCGTCTTCAATCGCAGTGAGTCTTGCACTAGAATCTGCAACTGCGGCTTGTAAATCCAACATTTCTGCCCGCATTTCAGAGACTTCAGTGCGAATCGCTGTCACATTAGCATTCAGCGCATCTAATTTTTCCAGAATTTTTTCGGTTGTTTTAACAAAGTCAGAATGGCTTACCGGATCAGTATCCGTAGTCGGGGGCGCCATCTTGTCCTTCACTGAAGTTAATGAGCAATGCGTAGGATATGTTGTGCACCCGGGCGTGATGTGAAGTGGGCCTATTGTAGAAGACGTCCCTCCCGTTTGATTGCCCGACGTGGCACCAGCAGAGGCCTGTAGAGTAGGTAGTGTAGCGTCCACTTGTGAGGTATCAAAAGTAGTTGGGTGTTTAGTTTTCCTGTTTCTCAACAAATACGGCTCCCTTTCAGTTCCTGTAGATTTACTCACTTTGCTCATAATAATACTGTAATGGAGCAATATCAAAATAGTAAGATCCGGAAAAAAAAAATGTGAAATTAATCGGCCCTCACATCAAACCGCCTTGCCTTCTCCACAGCGTGCGTGCGTCCTATGATTTTATCATTGAATGTTTGCTGTTAAGATTAGAGCTCACTCTTACGATCAAATATTAAATATTTTTGACAAGGTAATTTGTGACCGTGCACCTCAAAACGAACATAAAGTCGCACACACTGATTTTGCGTGAGGACTGAAAATAAGTGAAATGGGTCAACCTACCCGAACTTGACTTTTTCATATTTTCTGAAAGAGCGGGTCTTCTTTTACATTATGCTAAAATTTGGTATCATAAAACGGGCAGGAAAGTGTGTTTTTTTAGCAGTTTATCTCGAACATTTTTGGTAGAATAGTGTGATTAGGTGTGTCTTTAAAATCCCTTTTCCATTTCTGAAAAACCTTGTCCACACTCTTCACTTTCAACTCTAATAACTTTTGAAAGGATAGTGGTACTGCTTTGAAAGTTGGCATTAATTATGGACAGAATGTGTTAATGAGGCATGTCTAATTTCAGTTTAATCTGATAATCTCTTCATTGTTGTTACTCTGGTGGTTCACTTCCTGTTTTTTGTCCCATTCATCGCACAGCCAGCATGGTGTGGTAAAGATTAAGCGCTTGAATAGACACTGTACTTCAGTGCCTCTTTTCTCAGTTCACACTCTTCCTGAGTTTGTGCTTTCTTTCCAATATTTAGATAGGTTAGGAGAGTCCATTTGCTTTGAGTTATACATCATTTTAAAGCTTAAAGTCTGCTCTTTCAGAATATGGTCTTAACTAAAAATTTATGTCTGGCGACTTTTTGTTTGTTTTGAGGTGCAGGGTCACATTTAGAATAAAATGTGCATGCATTGTGGAACACAACATACTCAAAAGAGATTGAGAAAAAAAATGTAGTTTTGGGAAGGAATGCAATAATTTACTCTTGGTATTATTATATGAAAAAAGGAGCATAAGATGTGTGTCTAAGCATTAGCATTTTATATAATCTTCATCTGTGTTGAAGCAGACTGAGGCCCTGTTACTGAAGTTCTGAGACTTGGAATGCCTCCACAGGGGGGATCCAAATTTATAATGCAATGCTAAGTATAGTTGGGGAATTATTTTGTTGATTTCTATAATGGTTCTCCATACATAATCATTGAAGTCAAGCATTAAAAGTTGAATAAGCATTGTTTTGTGTGAATATGGTGTCAGGTCTCTTTATGAAAGAACAGTTGCTAGGTCAATCAGTTTAAGAAAATTTGGTATGAATTGATCTTGCTATGACTGGGACTCAGACACTCATAATTATTCATATCACATCTGCATGCAGAGGTACTTCTGAAAACGTGCTCACAAGCAAACACCCACATGCACATATGCTTACATATACATTCACAGATTTTTTAACATTTTTGAATATTGTGTGAAAGATTGAATAACATCACTCACCTGTATCGTGTTGTATATTTACACTTGCAATACATGTATTATGTTATCCTGAATTTGAGTTCTGTAATTTCACTGATAGATTTATGTATAATGAGGAAAAAAATCACAAAGCTTTTGATTTAATGTTACATGAGAATGTCTCATAGTATTGATATGAAATACAGTATGTACATGCATGTGAAAAAGATAACTCTTCTGGGCTGATTTGATTTCAAATGTGGATGTCACTCATGCATGCTTGACTGACCAGCTACCATTGTTCCAGTGGAATAAATCCCATTTTGTTCCAACATTAGGATATGGAGAGAACACACTGGTAGGGTTTTACAATCTCCTTCCTGTAAGTACACTCCCCCATCTTTTCCTCATTCCCTGCGACTAATTTTCTTTGGTCTCCTATCTATACACACATCAACACACACACACACACACACACACACACACACACACACACACACACACACACACACCCCTTGCCATACTACACACATACCCACAAACACTTTCAAACAGGCATCATTGGAACACTCCCACCAACTTGCAAATTGCATACAGATGTACAATTCCATAGAAATCTTACTTAAATACATTGTATGTACATATCTATGAGGGGAATATTTCTATGCATTCCATGAAGGGGGCATCAGACAAACATAGGGCAAATATATCAATGATATATTTGTCCTATGTGTGTCTGATGTTGGTGGGTGTTTGTGCATGTTTGTATCTGATATGCCAGGCCTGGATATGCATGAGTGTACTGAGGATGTGTGTATATGTGTATGTTTTTGCATTTTCATGTGTCTGGATGAAGCTAATCCATTTATTTGTTTTTATATAAGGATACATTACACTACATGTACTGTATTACTACAACTATGTATAGAAAACACAACACACTTTTTTTTTCCATTTGCTCACAAAATATAATTAGTGTAATCAGCTGGAAGGAATGTTTGACAAATGAATACTGGTTCATGACAGACACTACTATATCGTCGCTGGGGCGACAAGACCTCATATCTACAAAGTGTCAAATGTTCAGGAGAGAAAAAAAAAAAAAAAAACACGGCAGCCAAAGCATTGTATCCAATGGGGTATACATTCCTTTGACATGCTGTGGTGGCTTCATTTTTGGGGTAAGACATGTAGGATTTGGACAGGACATCACTTCACTGATTGACTGACCATTAATTCAAAAAAGTCATTTTCAGCAAAATTGCAGATACAAGGTCTTGTCACCCCAGCAACGATATGAGCCCGTTACATTCCAGTTCAATGAGTTCGTAACTAGACTTGGTCCTGTTCTCTAAATAGAGGCTGTAAAGCTATTGCCGAAAAGGCCCCAGCATCTTAATTGTATCAGATCATTATTTCTTCCTGACCATGATTGACAACATAGCTGTTCAACGTGTCAATTCTACACAATCAAACTGCACATTACTTGAATATGAGACCATTCTGAATCAAATAATTTCACACAACAATAAACATTTAATGTACTCTTGAATGAATTCCACAAGGATTGGAACAATCACCCCCACGCATTCCCACTGATTCCCACTGATCAGTTACTAGCCATCCTCTTTAAAACTGTTATTATTTTATTTAGAGGGTAAAATATTAATATTATAATCACCCATACGATAAATATTTTCATTTTTACGTGCCAATATTCAATTCAATTCAATTCAATTCAATTCAATTCAATTCAATTTATTTCACATCTTTCAAAAAACAAACAATGATAGACATACATGTATGTATAAAATGTACAGAACAGAACACAGAAATATACACAAAACAAGGCATAAACAGTACAAGGACAGTTACAGTGAGGTATAAACACAGTAAAACAGTAAGAACTGCAGCAGATGTGTGGGAATGACAAAAGGCCATTGGCCTGTCAAAGGTCAAACCCTTGATGGACTGCATCTTATAAGTTTGCATTTTAAAAATTGTGTTTAAATCATAGAACATATAGGAGACAAAAAGAAAGACAGTAGAGAACAATATTGGCAAGAATAAGATAGAGAGAAGTAACAACAAGATTTACATACATGTACTAAACTCAAAAGACAAATACAAACAAGCTAATGAGCTCCAACAACAATAACAAACAATACATGAACAAACAACAGGCAATCAGTAAAACTTGTAAAGATACCTCATAATATATTGCATATCATTTTTTCTGTATTTTTTAAATATATATTATGAGTATAATTGGAAAAAAATCGGCTTAATTAAATAAAGATATAATATACGCACTTTGTAAACAGATTTCTAACAAAATATGATATTGTTCCTTTGTTTCGTTTTTGAATAATGTAAGAAATAACATTATTACTATGAGAGATTACGTCATTTACGAGCAATAAAGGATATTAATGTCGCAACCCCTCAGGGCCAACCAGAGGAATTGTAGATACGCAATATCTTTTTCGATGTCTTCCTCCTTATTTGCTGGGGTGTAGTAGTCAAAAATCCAGATAAGTTCTCTCCGCCAGCCTGTGACTGTTATCATTTCCCGACGAACAGCCTCTGCATCTTCATATTCATTCTTGTGCCTTATTACAATTAACGATGGTGTACCTAGAAACACACACACACACACACACACATAAAAAATACAACTTTTATAGCGTAAGATTTATCGTTTTAAAATCATAGGGTTGATGTCTGATGGAGTGGCATTTCTCTCGGTGGTGGAGACCCATGGGATACTATTCACAAAATATTGGCCAGTTTAGGGAATCAGTAATCAAATAGCCTTAAGTCAAATGGCGCAAAACAGTTTTGAGACGGAAATGAATTGTAACTATAACGTCAAAGGAACACAAGCGTCTTTGACACCATGTAACGATAAACTCGTGCTGGTAAACGCGGTTATGCATAGTTCTGAGGTGATTAGATGTCAGAAAGTTAAAAGGGTTCTTCTCGAATGAACTGTCTGTTTCTGCAAGCTCATTAATACTGCACTGTATTACAATATTTATCAACCTTCTACAATCACGAACTGAATGAAAACAGTCTCCACGGCACTCATTTTGTCTCGAAGGTCACATGAAGCTTTTCAAATTAAGTTGAAATATAAAAGAGCTCATGTTCGGGTTTTTTTAAGTTAGTATCATCTGAAAACACATTATGTCGTGAAAAAAGAACACATTTAAACTCTAACACGACTGCACAAGTGCGTATCACAAAAAAATAGCTGAACACTTTATTCTACACTTAGTCAGCATTTGGTAAAGAAGACAGCATTATCCCGGAGAGATTCCTGGACCTTGACTATGAGCGTTATGCAAATGTCTTATTCCGGTCATTTTGCTTTAGCAGTTGAACTATGTTTTTCTCTTGGTTCTATTGCGAAGTGGACCATGATAACTTAATTAATATGAATACAATCTGTTATTATTGGAATAAGATCAGTTTGGCAATATAAATCTATACCACATTAACTGTTTCGTCAAGCATGGATTCTGAGATACATGGCTGATGATGTGTAGGATACTATGTACTTACGGGTTGGAAACAGCGCCATCAAACGACAAAATTTTTCGATGAACCTCATCGCGTCTTCTCCGGTGTCTGGACTGACAGTATCAAGAGATCATGTGATATTGATTTGACTTTTTTTTTATTATTCCAATAAGTTTACATTTAAATGTTGTATCTTGTTTCTTTGTCTTCAAACATGTCAAATAAAAGGAAATATACATTTGGAATCTAAAAGAAAACGAATTGAATGACCTATAAAAGAAATAACTCGTCTCCAAAAATTACCTTTTCGCCTCCTCGATCATAAACTCGAGAACGTCTCCAAAATATGATAACCTTGGACTGCATTAAAAATATATTTCTCCCACTAGACCGTAGGGCATACACGACAAGGATCGACCCGTACTTCTTAAACACTATAGTAGGTCCATTCATTTCACTCCCCTGCTAACAACAAATTTTAGCTGCTCCATAATGTTGCCTCGAAAACTCGCAAAGCGTACTTCTCATATTAAAGCAGAAAAGAACCGTCTGGTGAATCAAGGAAAGTATTATTCTCTCCAAATCAAAACACTTACAGTTGTTAGTATGAATAGAAACGTGAAAGAAACCCCCCCCCCAAAAAAAAAAAAAACACCCTTACTGTAGTCCTTGTAAATAGATGTTTGTTATTACATTTTGCCATTTTCCTCTCGGCTTTTATGGTATTATTGTCGGAAAGTGTGACAACAGAGTTCAAGTTCAACTTTATTTTCATTTCCATTAAACAGGATAAATTATATTCTATGCATAAACAAAACAAATCTGTAGTAACTTCGATAAACGTATACATCAACAAGGTATATGTGATGATGAGTAACGACATAATTGCATTTATAAGGTATATACATATGCATATTACACGGATGGGAATGGAAATGGAGGGTCCCACTAAAAAGCCAAGCTTGTACGATATGGGACCCTCAGAAAACATAAAAAGCAAATAATGGCTTCATAAAACTACAAATATATGATATATATATATATATATATATATATATATATATATCATATATATGAAACAAAATAAAAGAAACCAATGTCAACTGACATGAAATGAGATAACAGGAAAGAACGAAAAAAAAAGAGAAAAGGGAAACAAAAGAAAATGAAACTGCAACACACGCCATCGTGGACACAAGCAAACAGATTTCCAGGATGTATAGGAGTAATAAGACGTACCCTTGAATGATATTGTGAATATAAGGATTGGGTACAAATACCAGAAAAACTTCAAAAGAGCGGATATATTAAAAGCAAAGAATAGACACAATGATGCATTGTCCGATGACTGTCATATTTGAGGAGAACTTATATTAGACAGATTATTTTACTCTCATGATAGAAAATAGTTGATGTGTAATGATTAATGCATATATATATATATATATATATATATATATAAAGATAGTGATAACTTAATTGATTTAATGAAGCAAACCTAGTTCGGTAATATGTTATACGATTTCAATAAGAGTAATTTCAATTTATTCTTGAAAGAATTCAAAGTTCTCAGAAGTTCTTAGAAACTTCTTAGAAAGGTTTGGATGAATTCCACCTATCTGACAAAATCGTTTGAGTGTATAATGAGGGAGGGGTATCTCCTTACCATCTCCCTATGGTGACATCGAAATTGCACCATTTCTCAAGTTTCTTGCTAAAAGTAGGGGATTGCTGTAAGGGATTAATTATGTCACTGAAAGGGCCTATGCAATGCATATAATGCATTTTCATTTTATGTTGGTTTGTGGTCATATCATCAACACTAGTATGTGGCCAAACGAATATCTGAATATCTGTCATATAGGTGGTAATTATAAATATTTGCTTAGAAAGGGAGACTGCATTATTAAAGATATCTGGGAACATGATCTACAATTAATCTTTCACCTGTGATGATAAACATACACAGCGCAATGACACATTGCATCCCTTCTTTTGACAAGGGTCATATTATTAACTGTAAATATGCCATCTGGAAACAAAAAAGACAGAGCAGAAAAGAAAGAAAGTTATCAGTTTGATTGTTAAACACATCATTATATATATCGCAATTTGTGTATTTATTTTGAAATTTATACGACATACAGCGAATTCGCAAAACATAATTGTTTAAGATTTCAGATTTGACGGCTACGTTTATACTGACCGTCATCTCACCATCAATTTGGAGCAACTGATTTGTAATACTAACAAACTAAAGTCCTGTGCAGACTTTCTCTTTTCTTCTTTTTCTTTAACCAAGGATTGTTTTCGAAGTGATAGCTCTTCAACAGTTTGTTTACAAGCTCTTCTTCACTCGTGAGTGAAAAATCAAAGCAAAAATACGACAGAAGAGTGTGGGAAGCGGACGTCACTGCACAAATTGACCAGCCTTTTGAAAAAGTTTATCTGTGACACACTTGACATAATCATACTAGTAATTCTTAAAAAAAAAAAAAAAAAAAAAACTGTTGTTGATAGGATGTGGTAGTGTAAAAGCACTCACATATTGATGGTGACTGCGTGGAAAGTATATAGTAATAATAACGATGCACACACTGACAGTGGCACATTTTTGGGGGTGTGCATCACAAGCTAGACAGTCGCAGGACTCATACAGTCCACGAGTTGCACAGCTCACAAGTCATACAGTCTATGAGCTACACACTCAATAAAAAAGAGGTACACGAGCACGACATTATGTTAAAAGGCTCTCTAGCTATAAACAGTCAACGAACTGGTAAACCTTCTCTGCCTAAAATGTTCCTCGTCACATTGCTCGTGGGCCTGATATACGTGTCTAGGTATGTGACTCGAGGGCTGTACGACTCATGGGTGTACGACTCATGTTATTCAATACGTCCAGTTCGTCGGCCGCATGAATCGCTGTTACCTAGCTCTTTGGATGTTTTTGTTTGTTTGTTTTGTTTTGTTTTGTTTTTTGTAGGTAACATGAAGAAATGAGTGATTCCACAATTAATAACTGAATTTCCAGTGACAAGTTTACTCACGCATTTCGTCCATAAGGCATTCCAAAGTCTCGGAAGAGAAGTCTGCTATTCCACAGGTGTCAATTAAATCAATTGTTCCAGTCAATATGTGATTGGTCTTCCCTCCTGGATGTTCTACGTACCCTTTGGCGTTTTCGATTGAGTATTTTCCTGTCCATTGAATATAAACAGAACCAAGAACAGTTACACCTTCAGGGAGAGGAATAAAGTTCTTTCTTCCTCTCTATCTCTCTACATCCGCAGCTTTGACAATGTCTTCCAGTATTCCTTGGTCTTTTGTCCCCGTGATTTTTTTTTTTTTGTTATTGTCAAAAACACACATTTCTTATCTAATAGAAGAGAATGTGCACAAAGGCAGGCACACACACACACACACGACAGACTATGCATTGCACTAGCTGCTAAGCATTCCGTAACCTTCAGCTTGCATACAAAAGAGAAGCAAACATAAGTCGTGGGGGGGGGGGAGAAAAATATATATATATATTTTTTTTTTATTTTTTTTTTTAGGGGGTGTCGGGATGTCAGGGTACAATGTACATAATCATCATAACATGACGGTGCAACTAAAAATGGGCATAGCGTTCCGGCAGACTTAATGTTCTCTCAGTCTCCCTTACTTATATACACTATGTTTACATTCTACGTAGCCCTTTCACTAATCTTACTGATTTATCTGTGAGCTGGTAAAGAATCTATGGTCTAGGTGTCGGAGTATGAACAACGACATACAACAAATCGTCGAAACTTAATGATAGGTCTGCAGACAAAAAACATGGGTTTGATAAGGAAGTTTTACAATTTTGGTTGCATTGTAACAAGTGTTTATTGAAATTGTGTAATTTTTTTCCAAACCCCCCCCCCCCCGCCACCCTCAAAAAAAGAAAAGAAAGAACAGTCGCATTACCGTGAGAGATGAAAAAAAAATACATCTCTACCCCTCAAAAAGCAGCAAAATGAATATCTTTTACCAGTGAGAGCACGCTTCAGCGAGTTGATGAAACACGATCTGCCAGCACCACTTTCACCGAACAAACCGATGTTCACCTTTGATTGGCTTTCAAAAGGTGTTGTAAACCACGCCATGCCCGGTACATAATCCAGTATTTTTCGTCGAAAGTCGTCGCATTCTTTCTGTAAACTGTTCACTAATTGTATTTGCAGATTATTCTAAGCACTAAGGAATTGCCTAAATCATCCAAAACGGAAAATCTTAGACACTCTATAAGGTGTTGTGAGCGATGTATAATGCTTGTCTTTTATAGTGAAACCTTACTAAATTCATCCAACCATATAGTTCCACGATTCCTTGTCTTCACTCGACCTTGTTAATCTATTTTTTTTGTTTGTTTGTTTGTTGTTGTTGTTGTTGTTGTTGTTTTTTTTTTTTTGGGGGGGGGGGGGGGGGGGTTAGGCGGTATAGAAGAAAAGTGATCATTCTCCATTGGGAAATTAAGTACCTTACAAGTGAAAAAGTGAGTAGCATATACTCATATCACGGTTGGTACACTGTAAAGAAGAAACTGTAATCACATAATTATAAAGTGAACACATTTTTTTAAGAAGTATTTTTCCGGCTTTAAATGGTGAATCACATCACTATTCTTTTCGGGAGAAAGGGAAATAATGGTTATAGAACTAACCTTGGACTATGATTGTCTCTATCTTATCATAAGAAACGTTATCATTGTGTAAACTGTTTTTCATACCGGGTAAGAGTTCCTCTTCTTCTTTGTATATTCTCCGCCAGCAAGGATTCCATCCACATCCTTTGAAACATGACATCAACAACAATAAAAAAAAAAATGTTCGTGTGTGTATCATTAAATATATTTGATATGTTGGACACTCTAACTACTTATTTGCCCATACTTGAAAATATAATATATGTTAAAATTTACCATCGTAAGGTTACACATTCCTTCACTCATAGTTGTGAATTCTATGGTATACGTTATGAAGCTTTCATTCTGAAGTGACATGAAGAGTAAGTTATATTATAATAACTCATACGACCTTTAAAAGGGTAGGCCAGAGAACAGGCATCTTACCACATTCGTTGTTTGGGTTACATTGAGTATGGATTAACAAAAATCGAATCGCGATACCTTTTTGTGGTAGGTAGTCCGGATAGTGTTTCTGAAGAAATTTTCCAACGAGGAGAAATGCGATGAAAAAGCATACAGATATACCAATGACGAGTCCAATGACAAGACCGAAATTGCCACGTTTCCCTGAAATATGACGTGGAAACAATCAAATATGTAATCATCTCCGTATAACATTTGCAAGAAATTATTTGTAGAGAGTGAGAGAGAGAGAGAGAGTGAGGGAGAGAGGTGTCTTGGCAACATCACAATATCTATTTTTTGATTTTTTTTTTCAACGCCGAAAAAACAATTTGGAATAATAATAAAATTCACATATTATGTGAATTTGCCCCCCCCCCAAAAAAAAAAAAAAAAAAAAAACAAAAACAAGAACAGTCGTACTCACTGATTTTGCATAAGGACTCAATATAGGTTAAATGTGTTAATTCAGTCAATCTTAAGCTTTTCGTACCTTCTAATAGAGAAATTCGTCTTGTACATTATTCTTAAGATTGGGATCATAAAAGGAAATTGTGTTGTTAGCATTTTTTTTCTAGAACCTCTGTATACTTTGTAGGATTTTGTAGTGTGATTAGGTTTGTCTTGGAGTCCCCTTTTCATATCGTAAAAAGCCATTTAAACAATCATCAAATGTTTTGAAATATAGGGTGCTATTGCTTTGAAAGTTTGTGTTAGTCATGGACAGAACGAGCCAATATAGCAAGATTAATTTCAGCTTAATTTTAACAACCTCGTCACATACGAGTCTCTTATCTCATTTATACACAATTTTACAACGCGTGTGAGTTTGTCTTATATTTAGACAGGTTAGGAAAATCCATATGAATCGAGTTGAACATCACAAAATTATTTTGCCCGTAACTAAACATCCATGTCTGCCGGCTTTTTCTTGGTTTTAGTGAAGCAGGCCACACAACGGATTATCGGAATACACATCGTAAGAATGTGCACTGTTAAAAAAACTAAGACTCTGAACGATGGAGGTAAGGTGTGTCGTTTTCACTGTTTTTTGCATGTATTGTTAAATAGAAAAGAAGCTTGCTTGATTGGGTTGACTAAACAATAGCATTCTATACTTATTTTCAAATGAATACATATGTGTGTGCGTGTGTGTGAGCATTTGTGACCGTGCATCACAAAACTAACAAAGAGTCGCACCCCTTGATTTCAACTGAGGACTAAAAAAAAGGTGAAATGGGTCAACCGAATCAATCTTGAGTTAGCATTAATCATGGATAGAAAATGTGGTAAGTCGACATGCTCAACTTCAGCTTAATCTTTCTTTCTTTCTTCCTTCCTTCATTTCATTTTCCACCTTTTCTGTCTAGTCGCAGGGGCGTCACCAGCTTTTTTTCAAGAGGGGTGCGTTTTGACACTAAATGTTTACGAGATTTTTTGGACAGACATTTGGAACACAGGAAGCTCTCAATCCCTAGATTTTTACTGTTTTTTGAGGGAAACCAAGCGGGGAAAGGGCACCGACGTAGATAGGATTTAATCTTGGGGGGGGGGGGGGGGGGTAGTATGCGAGGGAGCGAGCAAGGGTGGGGGGAGGGTGTGGAAGTGCCGGAGGGGGTTGTACCCCCTATAAATGGATTATGGATGACGGTGTGAAACGACAAATTACTGGCAGCGATATCAGGAGAATGGCATAACGGCTACATGCGAGCGAGCGGAGCGAGCGAACTTGAAAATTTTGACATTATGCCGTTTGTAGCCATATTTTTTTGCCTTGGAAATTAAGGGGGGGGGGGCACACCGGGCGCAACTGCTGGCAATTACTGGCAGCAACATCAGGTGTATGGCATAATAATCAAATGCGAGCGAGCAAAGAGAGCGAGCTTGGAAATTTTGACATTTTACAGTCCAAAAACTGCCATTTGGAGCCATATTTTTTCGCTTTGGAAATAAAGGAGAGGTAGGGGCGCAACGGGCGCAACTACCGGTAATTACTGGCAGCAACATCAGGAGAATTGCATATCAATTAAATGCGAGCGAGCGAGCGAGCGAGCGAGCTTGACAATTTTGACATTTTACAGTTAAAAAAAACTGCCGTTTGTAGCCATATTTTTTTGCTTTGGAAATTAAGGGGGGGGGGGGGCACACCGGGCGCAACTGCTGGCAATTACTGGCAGCAACATCAGGTGAATGGCATAACAAATAAATGCGAGCGAGCGAAGAGAGCGAGCTTGGAAATTTTGACATTTTACAGTCCAAAAACTGCTATTTGGAGCCATATTTTTTCGCTTTGGAAATAAAGGAGGGGTGGGGGCGCAACGGGCGCAACTGCCGGTAATTACTGGCAGCAACATCAGGAGAATTGCATAACAATTATTAAATGCGAGCGAGCGAGCGAGCTTGAAAATTTTGACATTTTACAGGGGGGGGGGGCGCACCGGGCGCAACTGCTGGCAATTACTGGCAGCAACATCAGGTGAATGGCATAACAATTAAATGCGAGCGAGCCAGCGAGCGAGCTTGAAAATTTTGACATCATACAGTAAAAAACAAACAAACTGCCGTTTGTAGCTATATTTCTTCGCTTTAAAATTCAAGGGGGCGCATCGGGCGCAACTGCTGGCAAATACCGGCAGCAATATAAGGAGAGCATAATGATTACATTCGAGCGAGCGGAACGAGCGAGCTTGAAAATTTTACATTTTACAGTCCAAAAACTGCCGTTTGTAGCCATATTTTTTAGCTTTGGAAATTAAGGGGGAGGGGCACCGGGCGGAACTGCTGGCAATTACTGGCAGCAACATCAGGTGAATTGCATAACGATTAAATGCGAGTGAGCGAAGAGAGCGAGTTTGAAAATTTTACATTTTACAGTCCAAAAACTGCCGTTCTTAGCCATATTTTTTCACTTTGGAAATTAAGGGGGGCGCACCGGGCGCAACTGCAGGCAATTACTGGCAGCAACATCAGAAGAATGGCATAAAGATTAAATGCGAGCGAACGGAGCGAGCGAGCTTGAAAATTTTGACATTTTACAGTCCCCAAACTGCCGTTTGTAGCTATATTTTTTCGCTTTGGAAATTGAGGGGGGGGGGGGCGCACCAGGCGCAACTGTCGGCAATTACTGGCAGCAACTTCAGGAGAATGGCATTACGACTAAATGCGAGCTTGAAAATTTTGACATTTTGCTGTCCAAAAACTGCCGTTTGAAGCTATATTATTTTTTTTTTCGCTTTGGAAATTAAAGGGGGGGGGGGGGAAGCCCGGTGCGCCCCTCCCCCTGGATCCGCCACTGGTAGTCAAGGGTGTGGGTTTATGTTCATAAGGTGGCGTCGAAGTGACCAAGCGGGGAAAGGATGTCCAAAATCTGCACTTTAGAGCATCCCCTAAACTATTGTGCGTGTTTGTTTGTGTGTGTGTATATGGAAAAGTTAGGAATTAGCCCAGGTCAAGTCTTTTTATTGGCAATGCAAGATATTTTTATATAGACTAGTATGTAAAGCAACACTGCAAAATCAATGATCTAGCTTTGATATAACGAAGGTACAAAGGTGTACATTCTATACATCACATTGCGCAACATTGTAGCGACTCTTCGTTCGGATGAACTGAGTACACTGCGCACATCCTGCTTATAATTATGCAGAATGCCAACCAGGAATCACGCTGAATCACAATGTTTTGTCGGGTCCGGGCTTTTTGAACAATGTTTCACACTATATACCTATTTAATTATGGTTAAAAGAAATCATAGAAAAAATCTTATTTCTTGATCACCTTTTCATTCAAAAGCAGTTTACTAACACTTGAACTACTATTTTGGTAAAGTCTTTTTTTTTAAACCAGCGGATTGGGAGGGGGCGCACCCCCCCCCCCCCTCCGTAGTTACGCCACTGCTTTTGGGTGAAATAATTGGACAGATTTCTTGAATTCTAACAAAAAAGCAAGAAAATCTTTTCATCGCGGGAATTATGATTATGTGGGGTGGGGCAATTGGTGCGCTTGCCTTCCAATATTTTTATGGGGGCAACATTTTTGTTTTCTTTCAAAAGCAAGAAAATCTTACTTCGGGAATTATTAATTATGGGGGGCAAAATTAAAATATGCTTGCCCCTCCAATATTTTTATGGGGGTAACTTTTTGTTTTTCTGTCAAAAAAAAAGAAGAAAATCTTCTCGTCTCTGGAATTATGGGGGGGGGGGGTGGGCAAAATGATATGCTTCCCCCTCCATTTTTTTCCCTTTTTTTTTTTTTTTTTAATGAGGCTAAGGCTCGTTCTAGGGCTGGCAATATGGATTGGTCAGAAGTAACGTACATAGACCCTACATACTTGTATATATAAGTAGCTCACGTACATGCAAACGTGTATAAGTGCTCCGTATCGTACGGATGTACAGTACGGTCGATAAATAGTATAACACTGTAGAATACAGTGCTGCAGAACCAAGGGTGCGAATTGTTTTTGCCGACGATTTTTTTTTTTTTGCGTGTCTGTGTGTGTGTGTGTGTGTGTGTCCCTGGTGGAAAATATAAAAAAAGAAAAAGAAAAGAGTAATTACTAGTATTTAGCGTCCGGCGTTGAGGTCGCTCGCAGACTGATTTTTTTTTTTTTTTTTTTTTTTTTTTTAAGGATCTGAAGGGGGGTGCGTTCGCACCCAACGCACCCCCCCCCCCCCCTGGTGACGCCCATGAGTCGTGTCATGTTATTGTGTGTCTCCCGTTTGTTTCCGTCTTGTGTAAATCATACTTGTGTCCAGCATATACAAATAAGTATTTAGTTAGAGTTTCTTGAGTGGTTCACAATCTACAAGCTTGCTTTTTAGTGGACCTCTCAGTTCTCCTTTTTTTCAACTGAAACAAAGACTTGTATTATTTTGCGTATACATAGAATGTTACTTTATTATTGTATCATTTGATATCATTTGTGACACTGCACCTCAAAACAAACAAAAAGTCGCCAGACAAGAATTTTTAGTTAAGACCATATTCTGAAAGAGCAGACTTTAAGCTTTAAAATGATGTATAACTCAAATCAAATGGACTCTCCTAACCTATCTAAATATTGGAAAGAAAGCACAAACTCAGGAAAATTGTGAACTGAGAAAAGAGGCTCTGAAGTACAGTGTCTATTCAAGCGCTTAATCTTTACCAAACCGTGCTGGCTGTGCAATGAATGGGACAAAAAACAGGAAGTAAACCACCAGAGTAACAACAATGAAGGGATTATCAGATTAAACTGAAATTAAACATGCCTCATTAACACATTCTGTCCATAATTAACGCCATTTTTCAAAGCAGTAGCACTATCCTTTCAAAAGTTATTAGAGTTGAAAGCGAAGAGTGTGGACAAGGTTTTCCAGAAATGAAAAAGGGATTCTAAAGACACACCTAATCACACAATTCTACCAAAAATGTTCGAGATAAACTGCTAAAAAAACACACTTTCCTGCCCGTTTTATGATACCAAATTTTAGCATAATGTAAAAGAAGACCCGCTCTTTCAGAAAATATAAAAAAGTCAAGTTCGGCTAGGTTGACCCATTTCACTTATTTTCAGTCCTTACGCAAAATCAGTGTGTGCGACTTTATGTTCGTTTTGAGGTGCACGGTCACATTTGTAAGTTGTGTGTATACGATTGTGATAATAACCTAATTCATACTGTGTTGTTTGTTTGTTTGTTTGTTTGTTTGAAAAGATTTTATTTTCTGCATTTCATATTTTCTTTCAGAATACAAAAATAACAAAGGCAGGTTCAATTACACAAATACAATTCTGAAAATTATTGACATATTACATAGTAAGTCATATTTTGTATATAAAGACAAATGAAACGTTAAATAACATACAAAATGTTTATATGGCCAATAATGACCTGATTCACAGTACAATATATAATATATACATATAATGCAGAGGGCCGCCGTTATAAGCCGTGCTTGAACAGACGGACAGCCAGAGTTAAATTACCATTTTTTATTGTAGTACTTGAACACTAATACGGATGGGCCATGTTAAAATGCGTGTAAATCCAGTTTTATACAATTACTTGGTAAACAGGAGTGGTGCCTGTGAGTGCGTGTGCAGGTGATGAAGCGCGAAAGTGTTGATGGTCAGCACTTCTAAGAAAATGATTGAATATGTTATAATATGGGCGAAGGGTCAAGCAGCAAAGTAAAAGAAAGGGAAAAGGGGGTGGACCAAAATATTGCCTTGTTGTTGAGTATAAGAGGTACATGTTTAATGATTACTGTACCGTATGATATTGTGCCAAGAAATATTTCTTTGTATTTGCCTTAAAGGAATAGAGAGATGTGCACTGTTTTATGTGGAGAGGGAGTGAATTCCAAATATCAGGCCCGTTATGCCGAATTGATTTTTGAGCTAATAGGAGTTTAGGGTTATTCAAATGGAAATCATTACGATGGCGCGTGGGGTAAGCATGGACATCCCTGTTAAGGGAAAATGCGTTGTGGAAGAGTGGGAGTAGATTTTGCGTGTATTTGAACATAAATATTGCTGTTTGAAATTTGTGTATATCGTCAACTTTAAGAACTTTTAGTCTAAGGAATAATGGATCAGTATGTTCTAAATAATGTGAGTTAGTACATATTCTTATTGCCTTTTTCTGTAAAAGAAAAATAACATTTACTTTGGTTTTATTACAGTTTCCCCAGACAACATTACAATAATTAATATACGGTAAGATTAATGCATTGTATAACATAGTGAGTACTTTTTCTGTTACAAAATATTTTAATCTCCGAAATATTCCAATGACTTTAGATATTAATGTGGTTATATTATCAATATGGTTATTCCAATTTAAATTGGAGTCAAGGGTTACCCCTAAGAACTTGGTTGATTTTTTTCCAATAATGGGCATACCATCAATAATAATGTTATTAGGCATTATCGGTTGCAAATGTGAAGTATTGAAGTTTATGAAACACGTTTTATCTATATTTAATGATAATTTATTGCATTTAAACCATATAGAAATTTTTGCAAGCTCAGAATTAAGTATATCCACTAGTGTGTTTAAACAGTTGTGAGAGTAGAAGACACTGGTATCGTCCGCGAATAATACATAGGTGAGAAGGGTTGAGGAATTAATAATATCGTTAATATATATAAGAAAAAGTAGAGGTCCTAAAATGGATCCCTGTGGTACACCGCAAGTAATATATGACTTAAACGAGGTACTTGAATGAAATGCTACGTATTGCTGACGTTGGGATAAATAATCTCGGAACCAGGAAAGAACTATTCCTCTTATGCCATAATTATGTAGCTTTTTTAATAAAATTCCATGGTCTATTGTATCAAAGGCCTTGCTCAGGTCCATAAAAACTCCTATCACGTGCTGTTTGTTCGCAATAGAATCGATAATTTTGTCACAAGTTTGAATGATTGCAAAATCTGTAGAAAAACCTTTTCGAAAACCAAATTGGTTAGGATTTAAAATGTGGTTATCAACTAGAAACTTATACAAACGTTCATGTGCAATCTTTTCAAGGATTTTGGAAATGACGGGCAATAATGAAATTGGACGATAATTCTTTATTTGGGACGCATCATCTTTTTTGTGAATAGGGATAACTTTCGCAATCTTTAAAGAATTTGGGAAGATCCCAGTAGATAATGATAAGTTACAGATATGTACTATGGGGGTTACTAAAAAATATATTATTTGTTTTAGTAAGTGCATACTTAATCCATCGTGGCCACATGATCTACTCGACTTAAAAGATCGAACAATATTCAGTATTTCATTTTCATTCGTGGGAGTAAAAAATAAAGAATTATTATTACTTTTATGTTTTGTTGGAAAAAGGAGAATGAAATAAAATGAAATGAAATGAAATCTGATAATCTCTTCACTAGGCGTTTTCACATCAGCCCGATAAAAATCCAAGCTCGAGAAATTTTTCGCGATTGCGATTTAGCGCGCTATTTTATTTCTTATTCACATCAGCCCGAAGAGAATCAGCCCGAATTTTTGTCGAGCTAATTCGACAGCTGAGTATGTGCAAACATCATAAGTAATGTGTGTGCCCTCTCAAAAATTCCTCGTGATTTGTGTGCAGTTTGCCTCGATCGATCGGGTTCCACACGCTAGGCATAATGGGATGCATCGCGCTAATTTCTCGAGTCGTTTTCACATTATCAAATAGCGCGCTACTATCCCGCTATTTCAGAAATTTCCCGAGTTGGATTCGAGAAATTTTCTCGATCAGACCGATACAATTAGCGCGTTAATTTGTTATCAAATAGCGCGCTATTTCGAAACATCGGGCTGATGTGAAAACGCCTATTGTTGTTGCTCCGGTGGTTTACATCCTGTGTTTTGTCCCTTACATTGCACAGCTAGCACGACTCGGTAAAGATTAAGCGCTTGAATAGACCCTGTACTTCACAGCCTCTTTTCTCAGTTCGCACTTCCCCAGAGTGTGCACATTTATTCTAGCATTTAGATAGGTTAGAGGAGTCCATTTGATATGAGTTACACACAATTTTAAAGCTTAGAGTCTGCTCTTCAAGAATCTGTCCTCAACTAAACATCCATGTCTGGCGACATTTTGTTGGTTTTGTGATGCAGGGTCACATTTATAACGTTAACTCTGTGACGGTTAATTACAATAAACCCCAGAATAAAATTAAAATCACAACATGTGTTGAAAGAATTTTACTTGATCATGAAAGACAATTTTGTATTGGCGCCATATCTTTTGGAGAAAAAAAGAGAGTGAGGAAGTTTAATAAACCTGAAATAGGTAGAACGGTGATTTCTGCGGAAGACGTTCCATTCAGTGAGTCTCCAGTAGCCGTGCATATGAAGGTTTGCTCCATCCCGTGTTTGACTGAAACAGTGATTGCCTCGAACCTTTCGTATGTGTCATCAGAAAGTCTTGTCTGCTGCGAAACAACAGAATGTATTCCTTTCCCTGTCTCCTCGATCCACAGCATTGAAACGTTAGGCTTGAATCCACGTACGACGCACGTAAGGTCAAACGAAGAAGTGAAGGAGGGAGTTTGGTAGGTACACCGGCTTGAATTTGGCTCGCTTCTATAGACGCATTCCTCGATTTCATGTGTTGATGCCATTGCTAGGGAAACGAGAAATAACATGCTTATCTGGAGAATATTATTTGCCATCTAACAATTACTAACAACTCTTTTTTTTCCAAATATTTGTTTTATGTGGTTACCAAATACGTCACTAGCACGAACGAAAAAAAAAGTCAAGAATTTGCCGGACTATAGGCATGCGATTGGACTACTAAAGTCCATAATAAAATTGGGGGAGGGGGTAGGAAGATATGATGGAGTACACACAAACATTCCAAACATGAATATCTACAGAATTTCTAAATAAAAACATCATACAAATTCACATGTGAAAACGGATCCAGATATCTACAAGACAACATAGAATAAAGAAATTCTTATTTAGAAAACACATTGAATTGTATTAATAGACAAAAACTTTAGCTGCAGTTCCCATTTCTATAACGCTAAGGATTTATAACTTTTTGAGTAAAGACGGAAATAAAAAAATAATGAAAAACCACGGCTGTTGAAGACAGACTGGTAATTAATTCAATAACGAAATATTCAAGTAAACAAGCTGACCCATTGATATTTGTTTGTCGAATGCGCTTTATTAGCGGTGTGTTTAATAAGCTATAAACTCAAAACAGGATTGATCGTGCTCACAGTATTTGTGAAGCTTTTCAACTCGGGGTCAGTAACAGGAAGGACACTTTGGTAAGTACACACACTTTTCTTTTTAGATAAAATTGAGTTTCCTAATCTTTAATTACTAGCTTCTTGTATTCTATTCTTCATGATTTAAAAAGCTTGTCGCCAATACTAATTAGGACACACTAATGGAAGGTAAGTCGGGTTTGCGTCTATCCACGTGATGTCAAGTTTGAAGCAATAATATTGTTGCCACCCATCATGGAAAAGAACGCTTCAATTGGGAATAGCTCCTGGTGGTACCTTTGACCGACTACATTTAACGTATATAAAGTCGGACTGGTCAGCATACTATCTGAATGATTCCTAGATGCTGAAGACCATACTAAAATGAATGATCCCGTTGAGAAGTTTGAGAAGAATTTCAGGTTGCAAGATCGGAAGGTCGTATCAGTCCATCCATTGTCATAAACATCTCCAGCCAAGGGAATATTCATTATTTTTATTCTGGATAAATAGGATAATATATCATTCCTCAATATAGAGAAGTTGAGGAGGTATATATATATATATATATATATATATATATATATATATATATATGACCCTGCACCTCAAAAGAAACAAAAAGTCGCCAGACATGAATTTTTAGTTAAGACCATATTCTGAAAGAGTAGACTTTAAGCTTTAAAATGATGTATAACTCAAATCAAAATACTATATGAAGAGTTTGTTCGCAAAAACCGATAAGTCCATTTTTGAAGATTTTGCAGTATGGTCTCTATCATAAAGTACAAAATAATACATTTTAAATGATATATTGGTCACTACATATAAAGGTACATTTTTAAAGTTATGGTCAAAAGAAGCAACAATTTTCTTATCATTCTCTTTATTTTTCTTGACCTTTAATCGCCAATATCTCCATTTGGCAAATATGGACTTATCGGTTTTTGCGAACAAACTCTTCATATATATATATATATATATACATTTTTTTATTTATTTTTTTTTTTTTATGAGAGAGATCACCGCCTAATTGCCGCCAACAGATTGCCACTCACTGACAACATAGGTGCACGGAGAGCAGAAATTGACGTTCTCAAGAACCGGTCAGATCTATTATGGAACCGGTAACAGACCTGATTGATTCGATATCTTTATGGAGAACTATTGTGCGCTGTTTCCATGAACGTCCTCATTCATCCTTAACTTTCTTTTATGCTATATTATATCGTGTCTTATAATGTCCAATACTGACAAGTGAACATGGTGACACTTTCGCATTTGTATAGTTATCTTCACTGAATTGTTGTTAAAAAAAAATCATTTGAAAGTTGCTCGGAGCCTTCGATACAAGCAATTACTCACAGGAAACTGTCATAAGGGTGGAATTCGAGGAAATCTGGAAATTCTGAAGCACCAATTCACAACGATAGAGACCCTCATCTCTCACTTCTAAGTCAGTGATGATTAGGTTGAAGTTCCTGTCAATGTCAAAGCGTTCCTCACGGCTGACGAAATTTCCGTCAAAGAATGCCTTGCCAGTCGACTGCTTAGGGTTTGAAATGTGCACCTTGCCCCAGTACACGAAGAGCGGCTCATCCTGGAAGTCACATGGTAGTCGGATGTCTTTCCCTTTCCATCCTTGAACTGTAGGAACGGTGTCTACCACTGGGGCTAGACGATGGAAAATGTGTACAACTGTATATCAGTTTTGTGTCATTTATGCATGTTATACTTGCACGGTTCATGGTAGGAACAGGTTGCTTTTGGCATCAGACAAATCAGATAACTCCAAACAAATAAGATAATGATATGCAAATTCATGGATGCGTTGGTTTCTCCTACAAGACTACGGCATAGAATAAATGACTGGGTTTGAATGTTCAGTGTTTATGAAAGGTCTCGTAGAAAATACATTCCATATGTTTAGCTTTAAGACGTTGGAATGCCTCCCAGTTAGGGGGGGGGGGTTGATTGAAAGAGAGAGAGAGAGAGAGAGAGAGAGAGAGAGAGAGAGGTCCTTCAAAGTTTTTCCTCAGTTTGAGAACCAAGCTGCGATTTTACCAGATAAGGCCTCGTTTCTTTGTAACAGATGTTTGATTTTGTAAAAATGCACGGAGGTTGACTGTGTTGTGCATAGTTTAGTTACAAAATGATATAAGATATTTGTAAAGTCAAAATATTTAGGGTAAATCGATAAAATGATCAATAGCAATTGGAGGATTTTGACTCAGTAACGCTTTCTCGTTGGTCTGACTTCAAGTTCGCTTGTAAAAAAATGACTACATTTGCATTGATTATGTTTAAGCATTGTTGATTCATGAAACTGGAAATTGATATGAGGTACTAAAACATAATCATGAATGAAGACTTCTGTTTCAAAGAAAGAAAGAAAGAAAGTTATATTATGGACCCGCCAATCAATCTTCATTCTATGATATAGTCACCGTGGTTTGGTATCGCGTGCGCGCAGCCAGCATGCGTCTGCGTCGCATCACCGTCTCACGTACGATCCGTACTAATCAAATTTCCACCAATGCATTTCGGTATCCTGGCTCACTTTCATCACGGTCGAACTTTCCAGATACGTCACACGCTTCTCACACAAATGAGACTGGGAAAACGATTCCTTACAAAACCCTAGACAGACAAAAGACATTTTCTACCTTTTTCTTTTCTTTTTTTTTATGGGGGGGGGGGATCAATCACTCACAGGTAATAGTCAATAGGGTTGAATTTGAGAAAACCTTCAAATTTCCCAATACAAGCTGGCAATGGTAGCGGCCCTCATCTTTCACTTGCAAGTCGGTGATGACGAGACTAAAATTCCTGTCCATTTCGAAACGCCCCTCCTTGCTTATGAAGTTCCCATTGAAGAAAAACGCCTTCCTCGTCTGTAGTTGCTGATTTGAGCTGCTCTCCATGACCCACAATATAGCGAATGGCTCTTCATCGAAGTGACATGGCAGTCGAATGGTTTCCCTCGTCCATACCCGAACGGTGGACACAGTGCGTACTACTGAGGCTAGGAGATTTCAATTCAATTCAATTCAATTCATTTTATTTTCATACTTCTCATTTATGAACATTACAACAGAAACCAGACAAGTTCTTTTACCTTGTGAACAATGTGCAGAAAACAAACAATATACATGGTGATAACACAGTAATTACATGTAATGATAACTGGTCAAAATCGAAATCGAAATGGGGTTGATCAAAGAGAAGTATGACGGGACCTACATGAAAGCTAGCTTGTTTGGCTGTAAGCCCTGAGTAATCAGTGTTTGTGAAAAGGAAACGGAGAACGGATAGAAGATAAGACCAGAATGATGATGTAAGGTTGCCAAATTTTATGTAATAAAAAAGAAGAAGAAAAAGAAGAAGAAGAAAAACAAACAAACTATACATTAATATGAACTTACTGTGGCCGAGCCACCATTATTATACAGCCTACTTTGGTATATATACTATAAATTATTGTTGCATTAAAACTTTCACCAGGATATGATCAGTAAGACACAAACAGTAACATGTACAACTATTAAGCCATTTGGTGCCTGCCTTCAAGCTCTGTATAGAAGGTTAGAGAGGGGTAGAGGGAAAGAGGAAGAGAGGGAAACGAAGTAGAATGTGGAATTGCTAATGATGAATTCAGAGAGCCCGATGGCAAGACCCTAAATGGAATCTGCAACGTGTTGACAAAATGTTTGATTGGACAATAACATACCACAGTATTACATAAGACATTACGACTGTTCAGTGTCTGCAAAATATGCACTCAATAAAAACTCTTTTAATTTACGTTTAAAGGAATATAAAGACGAGCAGCTTGTTATTTCGGGGGAGAGGTCATTCCAGTATCTAGGGCCCGTATACATTATCGTTTTTTTAGCGAAAATTGTTCGAGTACGTGGAAGGTGAAATGCGTCACTTTGGCGGGTAGGATAATTATGAATCAAATAGTTTTTTCTGAACATGCTAGTAAAAACATCCGGTAACTCGTTGGCAGAAAATTTGTACATGAATATGCCGACGTTGTAACTGAACAGATCTGATATTTTCAGTATTTTATTTTTCAAAAATAAATCATTCGTGTGGGACAAATATCCGACATGGTTGATATTTCTGATGGCACGTTTTTGAATACGGAACAGTATATCAAGAAGATTTCTAGTTGCATTCCCCCACACAAGAATACCATAATTAAGGTACGGAGTAATCAAAGTAGAATAAAGATTAAGCAGAATTTGACTTGGAAAAACACTCTTAAGTTTATTAAGAACACCCGTATTTTTAGAAAGAATATTATTTAAATAACTCACGTGGGATTTCCAAAATAAATCACTATCAATAAAAAGCCCTAAAAATTTTATACTATTGACTTGATTTAATTCAGTTTCATTAAACTTAATATGAAAAGGAAGGGTTTTAAGACTATTGCTAAAAAGCATACAATGAGTTTTATCAATATTAAGTGACAATTTGTTGGCGTATATCCAAGATTGCACAGATTTAAGTTCTTTATTCACTGTGTTAACAAGAGTATAAGGATCTCTGTGTGTAAAAAACAGATTGGAGTCGTCAGCGAAACATATAAAGGAAAGAATTGGCGAGGAACTAGGAAGATCGTTAATGTACAAAATGAACAATATTGGGCCTAGTAAGGAGCCCTGTGGAACACCACATGAAATTAACTTTAACTGAGAATCACGGCCATTTATACTCACAAATTGTTTTCTGTTTGATGAATAATCTCGAAACCAGTCCAAAGCCTTCCCACGTATACCATAATGTCGTAGCTTGTAAATCAAAATATCGTGGTCAATTGTGTCGAAGGCCTTCGAAAAATCAAGAAAAACTCCAATAGTGTGGGAGACATCATCTATAGCATGAGCAAATTTATGGATAAAAGTGAGTAAGGCATGGGTCGTCCTGTGGTTTTCCCTAAAACCAAACTGGGAGTTACAAAAAACTTCACACTTTTCGAGAAATTTGTGTGTGCGCGTATATACCAACCTTTCAAGAAGTTTTGAAAATGAAGTTAACAAAGATATAGGGCGATAATTTGTCACAGATTCTTTTTGTCCTTTTTTAAAAATTGGTACTACTTTAGCTATTTTCATTTTTTTTGTGGAACTATGCCAGTAGATAACGATAAATTAAAAATGTGTGTTAATGGTATAACTATTTCATTAATGATGTTTTTAAGGAGAAAATTGGTGATTCCATCACATCCAGAGCTTTTCTCAGTGTTCAATTTTTGCACGATATCTTTGATTTCTTCTTCAATGACAGGTTCAAAAAAAAAGAGACTGCTGATTCTGGTCTTTTAGAAAGTAATAAAAATCAGTATTTGAATGCGGAATACTGCTGGCAAGATTAGGTCCTATGCTTACAAAGTATTCATTGAATACTTCTGCCACATCAGCTTCATCTTCAATGTACTTATCATTATTAATAATATGCCTAGGTGGTTCAATGTTATTTTTAGTGTTCAGCGCTTCATTTATCACCTTCCACGTCCTCTTGATGTCATTTTTATGCTTGATAAATTGCTTTGAAAAATACATTCGTTTGGCTAAACGTATGGATGATGTAAGAATGTTGCGATAATGCACATACCGAGACCGAGTTCGACTGTTAGGATCACTTCGGTATTTGTAGAAAAGAGCATTTTTACGGTTAATAGACCTCAGGAGAGATTTCGTAATCCATGGTTTCTTTGGAACCTTTTTACGGTTTGAACGAGTAAATGGCTTAACGGGTATAATGGAATTGAATGCGGATGATAATATTTGTGAAAAGTGTTCAAAAGCTAAATTTGCATCGCTTTGGTTATTAACAATTGACCAATTAACGGATCCTAGTCTCTCCCTATAAGTCTATTAAGATTAGTTTCTGACATTTCTCGAAAACCAGAATTGGGCGAATAAAAAGAGGCATTACTTATGTTAACATTGGGCAGAACAGCGAAAATCGGAAAATGATCGGATACATCAGACACTATTACACCAAACGTGATATTGGAAAGAGAACTATTAACAAAGATGTTGTCAATTAGAGTTGCTGTGACATCTGAAATTCGAGTGGGCTTCTTTATAAGAGCTGAAAAGGACTCGGATAACATCACATTGAGGAAATCTTGGCATGCGGAGTTGGTATGACAGTCTAAAAGGTTGAAATTGAAGTCACCCATGATAAAACAACTTTTATTCTCCAAATATTTATCAGCTAAAAGTACGGATAAAGATTCAATAAATTCAGTGGGGCTTGTATTTGGAGGTCTGTATATTTCACCGATAACAATACTTTTTCTATTTGGAACCCTAATTTCAATGAAAATACTCTCAATAACTTCAGACATTAAACTGAATTCGTCTAAGAGTTCATAATTCCAATTCTGAGTGACGTAAAGCCCAACTCCGCCGCCTTATTTACCTGCCCTGTTTTTTGTCAAAAGTGTGAAGCCATCAATGGTAAATAGCGAAGAAGGTGATGTTTCATTTAACCAGGTTTCACTGATTCCGATAACCTGACTATCAAATTTAACTTGATTCACGAACATATTGAATTGATCAAAGTTTTTGTTTACACTCCTTATGTTAAAGTGCAAAATAAAAAATTGGTTTTGATTAGAATGAGATAATGAAATTATGTCGTCTTCAATGTAGTATTCTGTGGGTGGTATTTGAGGACTGGTGTCGTTTACATCAGAATCAAGTATCAGTTCGTGAGCTTGTGAGTTCAAAAAACTAATCATATCAGGGTTATTACCCTCTTCGCTATTTGTGGCATGTACGGGTACATCCTCTTTGTCTTGTGCATAAGCAGACATAACAACAATTCCATTATTCATATCATTCACACTATTTGACTCAGCCATTGTGAAAAAGTTTCAGGACAGTGGGTGTTACATAAACTTGTTGACACAAAACCCTGCTTTTGAACTTGTTTGCTGCTTGCTGTTTAGAGAGAACACGACATTCACCTGGCTGAGTTATATAAGATGCTTGAGTAGCTGGCAAAGGAATGTCTGTAAACAAAACATAAGCAAGCATTGTGCATAAACCAAGCTTGAAGTATGAGTACAATTTTTGTCTTGAGGTAGGGATTTCACGGGATGATTTACAAAGAAAAATACCTGTGTTTGTCAGTACAAGCAGCAAGAAAACTGTATAAAAAGCAGGGAGAGACACTGGAATGACTATTTTCCCCTTTGAAGAAATGTGACACATTTGAGTAGCTGCGTACGTACAGATATTGACAGCAAAAATGTCGGTTGTACGGTTACAACCAGAAAATAAGAAACACTTGAAACATGTTAACAGCTTGTGTTCATTGGGTGTGGAATAATTACAGGGGGTGTGAATTTGGCTACTGGAGTATCTGCATACCAGGAAAAGAAGGGACAAGTTCATGTGGTCACAAATAAGAATTGTGTCGATACATTTTGTGCTATTATCATAGGCATTTAAAAGTGCACGCTTGGCACACATATAAAAGAAATTAAAAATCTTTGTGGAGCTTGCGTTTGGCATTTCAACATAGATATACCTTCTATAAAAAACAGAAGGAATAAATGACGTTGAACATAATGTGCATAGATCAAAACTTACTATATCAAACGAGGTAAACGCAACTGTCTCAATCTCTGAGAACAGAAGCAGGAATACCATTAACACGAGAACGGAATTACACATTTCTTTAACCGATTCCAATAGAGACAATTTGTGGTCACCCCTCCCTCCTATACATGTGAACAGAATGACGAGCAGAGGTGACATTTTCTCTTTTCCTCTTGTCAACCCTTTTCTATTGTAAACAAGGAAAAAAGTATCATTATGATGCAGATTCTGAATTACATATTAGTGGTACAATGTACCCAATGTCATTACTTTTTGGTTGCTGTTGGAGAAAAAAAAAACAACAACAACAGCAATAAAGTTGGAGGTAATGTATTAAAATCATTCATATTGGGTTTAATATAACCTGCAGTTGAATGCAACAAGATTCATGTCAAGCCATTTACGTACATACCAATGCACAATCCGTGAAATTGTGTAGAAAAACAAATATTACATTATTTCACAGCATTAGGCGAGTCGTTGAACATAGTTTGATAAGGGTAAAATAAATGACAATTATCCGGTTACAACGATTGCCTTGGTAATAAGACAACAGGCTACAGCATAAAACACACTGCATTGCAAGTATTGTTGCAAACTGATTGTAATGGTGTGGCTACGTATTTCGAACTGAGTATGATTAAGGCGTGAAATACGAATTTCCTGCGAGACCTATTAAGGACGACGTTCGTACGTGTCAAAATCAATTAAAATTACATATTTCAGATGGACTTTGATAATGTGAAACGATTTTACTGGGAAGCATACTATGGACGACGTCCGTTCATGTCCAAACCAGTTGTGAATTACAGATTAAATTTGGTTAACAAGCTGGTTGGAAAACGTACTGTAGACGGTGTTCATACGTAACAAAATCGACTAGTTTGGTATACACAACATTTAAATACAGAGTCACAGGTTGCACCAGCACCTTTCAGATCAAGTTCATTCTTCTCGCAAAAGTGATAACAATGTAAATCAGTATCAAAGTTCAGTTGTGTAGTAAATGAGGTTTAGAAGGGCACGTACATTTTATGTGGACTTCTTCGAAATAAATGTGGAATGGTGAACTAACCAGATAAGTTGCGCTAAGAGTTTGCGATAGGGGATTCGTCGCTTACCGTAAACGCTGTAGTTTTGTGCTGATAAATCCTTGGGTCACATGGAGATGTTAAGAGGGAAAAAAGCAGAAAACTAACGAACGCAGTAGATGACTTAGCCGAAGATTGGAATGAAGATTTAATCTTTGTATTGGTTCCACACTGCTGTGCCTCTTTCCTTCCAGTAGAGCAGCACTCTGGTACCAGCCACTGATATTTTGGTGGAAACATTTCTTTCCTTCCTCATGTTGAACGCGATTTTCGCGAGGGAACTTCTCGTAGCTTTAAGGGCGGGTGGGAGATCCGTGCGAACGGTTATTCTGCGGGTTTCCTGCGGGTCAGTGGCAGCTGAGGCGTTGACTGACCGTGGCTGGCGCTGGCGTTGGCGCTCATCAAACGCAGCGAGGACTTTATTTCTGTCCTTCATGTAGACAAATTTTGCGATGATGGCGCGAGGGGCTGGGGCTTGGGGAGAGCCCTCGTTGGGTTGGGTGGGTGCATTGCGTCGGGGAAGTCGATGTGCATTGACCAGGGCGATGGTGGCGGCTTCGTCGTGGCTCAACCCTAGGTAGACAAAGGTATCTCTAAGCAGATTCTCCACGTTTTCGTCGGGGGTTTCCTTTATTCCGTAGAACAGTAGGTTCATGCGACGACAGTAGATTTCCATCAATGTCAAACTGTCCTGAAGCCTAGAGATTTCTTCCGCCGTTTTTTTCTCTACCTCTGGAAGCCTTTTTTTCTCAAGTTCGTCGAGCCTGGCGGAGTTCATCGATGTAGAGTCTTCCAGTTCAGAAAGTTTTTTATCGATAGTGCCAATCTCCTGTGAGAGTGCATCAAGCTTAGCACACACAGTTGATGATGAGCTAGTTATGCTTCGCTGAATGTCAGCTAGCGTTGGCTCGGTAGGTTCGGCATTACCGCTATCTTGGGGTCGCTGGCTCATCTCTCCCCGGGCATGTTGGGTAGTGGGCACTCTATCCTTGCTGGTTTGTCGCGTAGTGCGGCTCGCCATTTTTGCAATGCAGCACCTTGAGAACGATGAAACTGTTCAAATTTGGGAATTTTCAGCTTTCCTTGGAAACTTCTTTTCAACGAGAGTCAACAGTTTTTGATAGACTATCAAAATGAGAAAAACATAGGGTTAAGCGGTACAGCTTCGTCAGGGATTTGGGTAAGAAGAAATGGGACGGTGGCCACTATCGGAGAGAGTTAGCGATCCACGTCCGTCTCCATCGGTGTCTGCGTTCTTTTCATGATAAAAAAAGGGAGAAGAGTACCCCCTACAGTTTGTTAGTCAAACAGAAAAAGTGTCTTTATTGTGAATTTGGTCTTTAAATAATTGATTTATTATTTGTTACCTTTCAAGGGGCACATGGGGGTGCAAACACTCGTTTTGACGTTTCATGGCTTTTGTAATGACGCATCACAAAATAATATGCAAACGAGAATTTTAATTCAGAAATTCAACCTACAGCTGCAGTAGGGGCTGGCGCGATGAAATGTTTAATGACTAAATGTTATTATTTTCACAAGGTAAGACCTTCAACTGGGCTACTAAACATTGCTGTAGAGAAACATTAACTGTTACCCCCTTCCTTATTCATTTTGCCACCTAGCTCTATAATTGTATCCCTCGCTGAGAGCATCAGTTCTTCTATCACGTGTTTACGATTCTAACATCATTTTTTTATTCAGACCTAATTTTCTTTTGTCAAACTTGCATTAAGATTTGCCAGGTGACGATAATATGTGGGATGTCGGATTTCAAGTAATAATTATGTGAAAAAAAGAAACGTGAAACTTGCTCTACTCTTACAAACCGAATCCACACAATATTGTCGATGGAATAAGGTGAGCTAAACAATGATGGTGGATAATACTTGAAAATGTACAAAATGCCAGCTTCCCTTGGTAGATTTACGCTCATCGTACTATAACCTACACTTTACTCCATTAATCATCAGAATACACTGCCGTAATGCTTTACGTTTTATACGGCCTATGGTACTGCTCAAAATGTTGGCTAATCGTAGGCAGATGCAATGAGGCTATTAAGGTTATAAATAGAAATTGCATTTTGGACCTGCTACAGGTACTTGCCAGAGATTTCTCTTTGTAATTTCTTTCATTCATTCTGTTTTGTGTATGCTGTCATACCGTCACACTGGGTTACTGTGAATAATAGCTTCCACCTATTTGCAATTCACATACTCGCATATATGGGGGATCAAAGTTCACGTGGCTTTCGTAGTTTGAATATGTATCGTTATGTTCCAAATGCTATCATGACTCGGGTGAACAAATCGCGACGCCGCCGTTCAGTTGCAAGGTGCAGACTCTTCCTTGTTTACGCACAGGGCGCATCCGTTACATTCTTAAACGCACACAGTGCACACTGACACAAAGATTTACACGTGATCAAAATGGGAGTGAGTCCGACACGTGCAGCTGACTTGTAAGTGGCACTTCTTTCGGACTCTCGGGACTTTCGTGGGGATGCAAATTGGTTCGTAACATAATTTACCACAGGGTTGAACCATTGACATCCCTGGCAAAAGAACTAGCTTGCAAACGTTTGACTCTGGTTTCCTTTCATTCTTAGTTTCGACCTACCAACATGGTTATCATTAATGGTTTTAACACTACCCCTAGAAACCTACAGTCACGGTATTCCTAAACATTAAGACAAATGTTTTGAAGAGTTAGAGCAAGTTGGCTATTCAACTTGGACAAAACCATAAGATCACAACATATTACAAAGTAAAATTAGGATAGAGGCTAATTCATTGTCAATATTATTATTTTACAGTAATGGCTGTGCCCAGAGGTGCCTGCACCCTCCAACTTGAATCTAACGGTAAATTGGCACCTCGTCTACACCCACCCTGTCCACTGTCCACCTAGTCTAATGCCATCTCGTCTAAACTCACTTCGTCTACTACCAACTCGTCTACCAACCATTTTGTCTATATGCCAATTAGTCTAATTGTCATTTCGTCTACTAGCCATTTGATCTAATGTCCAATTTGTCTAAGTCACATTTCGTCTAACATCCATTATGTCTATTGACCATTTCGTCTATTAATCATTAGGTCTATGAATAAAATAGTCTACAGTTCATTTTGTGTAATAGCCAATTTAGTCTACAACCACCTTGTCTAATAGTCAATTAGTCTAATAACCGGTCAGTCTACTCCCAAGTGGTCTACTCCCAACTGGTCTACACCCAATTGGTCTACTCCCAACTCGTCTACTCCCAATTGGTCTACTCCCAACTCGTCTACACCCAACTCGTCTACTCTCAATTGGTCTACTCCCAACTCGTCTACTCCCAACTAGTCTACACCCAACTGGTCTACACCCAACTCGTCTACTGCCAACTCGTCTACTACCAACTGGTCTACTCCCAGCTGGTCTACTACTAGTTATAGTTTTTTTTTTTTATTTAAGTCTACTTCATCCAGTTTCTTTTTTCCCAGTGAAATAGGTTGAACACTCTTGGTGCCCCATTTGAATTTTAAATTTTTATGTTCTAATTATGACACTTTTTAGGAAAAAAAGATAATGTCACAGTGTGAAAAACTTGCTGTGTTATTTTTGTGGTGGATGTGTAATTTATATCAGAAGCAATTGTGACCCGTGGAATGTGTACACAGCTATTTGCAAATGATGAAAAGAGAAAAATGAAAACCAAAATGGGTAAAGCAGCAAGACTGAATTCGGGACTAAAGAGGCCTAGGTTCAACACTTGAAGATCAGGTGGAAAGAAAAGACACATAGGAGCAAGCCAGTTCAAATTATAAAGTGTGATATCAATTTATTAGGGAAGTTATCGTGAATGTGAGATTCGATTGTGAAGAATCTCTGTCTTACCCTTGATATAATAAAATACTAAACAAAATGAGTTGCTTTAAAACTAAGAACAACCCCTGACCAATATCCAACAAAGAAAAGAGAGAAAAAGGACCAAAATTAACTAACTAAACCAACACAGCACCGTCCGGTGCACGCCGTTAGGTGCACATGTGCTCCTTATTTGGACAGTACCCAGCAGTACCTCGCCTTTGAACTCAGACTACTCGATAAGAGTAGAAATTCAGAATTAGTCGGCGACCAGCAGCATGATTCCACAAAATAAGTATGATAACCAGCTCTATGCAGGCTGAGACACCTCCTCCTCTTGTGAATGCAGAATGTGGAATGAATCCTACCTCTTCGATGGGGAAGAAGTGGTCCATTGTTTGTCATAATATCTCGAGCAAAGCCTTACCACATTGTTTATGTTATAGGGAAAGTCGGGGAGTGGAGTTCCGGAGACCACCTATGATTTTGGTCAAGCTGACCTTGCTTCTTCATCCCCTCGATGGGTGCTAAGATGTATTATGTCTGTGGGAGTGCTACATGTACTCCTGGTCATTAATTCAACACACATGGCACATAACTCATAAATGGTACATATTTACAAAAAGAGCAAGAGAGGGGAGAGAGAGAGAGAGAGAGAGAAGGAGAACGAGGTGCATAGCGAAAGCATGGCATCTGAATAGACATACAATGTATTACAAAAAAAAATACAACAAAAATGTGTGGCTACAACACCGTTCATTTCCTAGCCTCACACTCACCCCCCGCTAAACCTGTTGCCGCCCTCGGCAATGGGATCGGTATACCGTCCAGGTATTAGTGCTAACCTGGAACTACGAGGATTGGGCAGGGACACCAGTACCTCCGCTGCACACAGAGCTAGATTCGTCATCGGCATCCACATGTGGATCATTCGGTTCCGCGATGTCTTCACTCTCGCTGGACGGGAAAGTGCATAACATTAGTAGATCTTGATGTAGGGTGCGCTCCCTCCCTGAAGTGCATCCCTTTACAACATACACTGGCGAACCCTCAACCTTGCGTACCACTGTGTATGGATCTGTCTCCCACCGGTCAGCTATCTTCTGCCTGCCACGGAGGCCCTTGTTGGCGACAAGCACTCGATCACCGACAGTAAATTTTGCCGGGCGTGTCTTCTTGTCATGCTGAGATTTCTGTTTCTTTCGTGCTTCCTCAGCGTTGGCCTCAGCTTGCTTGTGGGCCTCTTCCAGCAAGTAGCGCAACCGTACCACGTAGTCTGCCTCATCACCACTTCGGTCATCCTCCTCCCTCGGATGGGCTATGTCAAGTGGGATACGGGGTTCTCTCATAAACATCAAGTAGAATGGGGAGAACCCGGTGGATGGATGTTTGGTGCAGTTGTACGCATGTGTTAACGTCTCTACATGCTCTTTCCAATCCAGCTTCTGTGAGGGTTGAAGGGTCCCAAGCATATTCAACAGTGTGCTGTTGAACCTCTCCGTCATGCCATTCCCTTGGGGATGGTAGGGCGTTGTTCTGCTCTTCTCCATACCCAAGAGAGTGCACAATTCTTGGATAACTGCTGCTTGGAAACATTTTCCCTGGTCGGAGTGTATCCTCTCCGGGATACCATAGTGAAGGATATACTTCTTCCACAGAGTGCGAGCTACTGTTACCGCCGTCTGGTCCCGCGTGGGGAAAGCCTGGGCATGACGGGTGAAGTGGTCAGTCACCACTAGAATGTTCTCAATTCCTCCGGCTGAAGTCTCCAAACTCAAAAAGTCCATGCAGACCAGCTCCAATGGACGGGATGTGCGAATATTGGTTAGTGGAGTCTTGCCTTGGGGGTCGGCCGACTTTCTTAATGTGCACCTTTTGCACCGGTGGATGTGCCGTTTGACATTTGATGCCATCCCTACCCAGTAGTATCGACGCCTTGCCAGATCAAGGGTACGCTCATACCCCAAATGGCCCATCCTGTCGTGAGTACCATCAAGGACATTCTTCCGGAAGTTCCGTGGGACAACTGGCACCTGACCTGCATTGTCTCTGCCTAGGTTGTAGTACAGCACACCCTGTACTAAAGACAGACGGTCCCACCTCCTCAGGATCTTGCGCACAAGATTAGCTTCCTTACTGGCCTGTCGTCTGGTCGGCTTATGTCCCTTCTCTATCAGCTCTATAACCCTCATGATTGCCTTGTCCCTCGATTGGGCTTGGGCCAGGTCTTTGGAGGAGAGGGGGGTTGACCCGAGTGCAAGATCAGATCGGTTATTGTCGTGAGTCTGGCCATCCTCCGCCTGGGTCCTGACATCATTCTGTGTAACTGAAGTCTGAAGGCTGCTCATATTTGCCCGGGATTCCTCTCCTGCTGCTCGATCAAAGATTCTATGTACTTCCTCAACTGGTATCCTGGATAGGCCATCAGCGTTGCCATTTGCCTTTCCAGGTCGGTAGGTTATCTCAAGGTTACACTGGGAGAGATCATTAACCCAACGCTGACCATTGGCATCCAGTTTAGCTGTCTTCAGGACATAAGTCAGCGGGTTGTTGTCAGTAACTGCTACTACCCGCTGTCCATACACATAATCTTTGAACTTTCCACTGGAATGGGCCTGCTGGTACATGTTTCCCTGTAGTACGTTTCCCACCAAGTAGCTGAAACAAGGGTCTGGCTACGGCTGCATACTTTGGGATGAACCGACGATAATAGCCGGCAAACCCCAAGAAGCTCCGAACGTCCTTCACTGTCTTGGGTACTGGCCATGCTTCCACCGCGACAATCTTCTCCGGATCCGTTGCGATTCCCTCTTTGGAGACAATATGGCCTAGATAACGAACCTCCTCCACAAGCAGATGGCATTTGCTTGGCTTGAGTTTCAAGCCGTGCTGACGTAGGCGACTGAATACACGTTCCAAACGGACTATGTGCTCCCCGATGGTGTCACTGAAGACAATTATGTCATCGAGGTAAATGAGTACCTCTGACAGGTTCAAGTCTCCGAGCACTGTGTTCATGAGACGCTGGAATGTTGCTGGGGCGTTCATGAGCCCAAAGGGCATCCGGGTGTATTCAAATAGGCCCAATGGAGTAGTGAATGCTGTTTTAGCCTGGTCAGCCTCTGTCATCTCCACCTGCAAATACCCTGACATGAGATCCAGGCTAGAAAAGTATTTTGCTCCACCAAGCGCATCTAGGGACTCTTCAATGCGTGGGATTGGGTAGGCGTCCCGCGTTGTTTTTGAATTCAACTTGCGGTAGTCCACACACATCCTGATTTGCCCGTCCTTCTTCCGGACTATGACAATGGGGGACGCGAAGGGACTTTTGCTCGGCCTGATGACCCCTGCCTCTTGGAGCTCCTTGAGGTGGTCCCGTACTTCTTTGAAGTCGTTAGGATGGATCCTCCTGTACGGCATGCGAAAAGGCGTTGGGTCGACTAACGGTATTTCGTGAGAAATGGTCCTTGTATGACCAAAGTCCTGTGGACCAGTCGAGAGGACATCGCTGTTCATAGAAAGCAATTGCTCCAGGGCATTCCTCTGGTCAGTGGAAAGTTCCACAGTGGGAATCTCTAATCCAGGGATGACAGGTTGAGGGCCCACCTCCTCATCAGTAGGATCATTAAGAGGGTCATGACCTGCTTCTTCCAAGGGTGGTGTGTCCAGCAGCGTGGCTATCTGCAGCTTTGCTAATGGGCAGTTTCTCCTTAGACGGATCATCTCTCCTGTGTGGTTAGTGACCATAACCATGGCCTTCTGCTCGCTAACCAAAGCAAAACATGTTTCTACATTGAGAGAATTGTGTGGGGAGAACTCCTCTACCAACCCTACAAATGTTCGATTGCCTACCACCTTGGGAGCCTGGAGGGGCACCATCCGTTGGTGTCCCGGTGGGATCGCAATGGGTCTGCCACCCACCCCTAACAAAAAAGTCCTGTGGTACTCCCTGTGGTACTTGTCGGTACCACACAATGTACCACACACTTGTAATTTTACCACAGGAACTGTGTGGTACTGTACCACAGGCTTGTAGGGTACTCCCTGTAGTACTTGTCAGTACCACACAATGTACCACATAAATAAATCTTACCACAGGACCTGTGTGGTACTGTTTTACCGGCTCATGTGGTACTTCCTGTGGTACTGGTTGGTACCACACAATGTACCACACAAATACATGTTAACACAGGAACTGTGTGGTACTGTGTCACAGGCTCGTGTGGTACTCTGGGATGTACCACAGGGCAGTACCACAGAACATTACCACAGGAAAGTACCACAGGACAGTACCACAAGACAGTATACACACAAATTGTCCTGTGGTATTTTGGGACTTATATCACACGACAGTACCACAGGACAGTACCACATGAATTGTCCTGTGGTATTTTGGGACGTACCACAGGAGAGTACAACAGGAAAGTACCACAGGACAGTACCACACGACGTTCTGTGGTATTTTAGGACGTACCACAGGACATTACCACAGGGCAGTTCCACAGGACAGTACCACAGGATAGTACCACAGGACAGTACCACAGGAATTGTCCTGTGGTATTTTGGGACGTACCAGTAGGATAGTACCACAGGACAGTACCACAGGATAGTACCACAGGACAGTACCTCACGACTTGTCCTGTGGTATTTTGGGACGTACCACAGGACAGTACCACAGGGGAGTACCACAGGACAGTACCACAGGATAGTACCACAGGACAGTACCACACGACTTGTCCTGTGGTATTTTGGGACGTACCACAGGGCAGTACCACAGGACAGTACCACAGGAAAGTACCACAGGATAGTACCACAGGACAGTACCACACGACTTGTCCTGTGGTATTTTGGGACGTACCACAGGACAGTACCACAGGGCAGAACCACAGGATAGTACCACAGGACAGTACCACACGACTTGTCCTGTGGTATTTTGGGACATACCACAGGACAGTACCACAGGAATTGTCCTGTGGTATTTTGGGACGTACCACAGGACAGTACCACAGGACGGTACCACAGGATAGTACCACAGGACAGTACCACACGACTTGTCCTGTGGTATTTTGGGACGTACCACAGGACAGTACCACAGGACAATACCACAGGGCAGTACCACAGGACAGTACCACAGGAAAGTACCACAGGATAAAGTACCACAGGAATGTACCACACGACTTGTCCTGTGGTATTTTGGGATGTACCACAGGGTAGTACCACAGGGCAGTACCACAGGACAGTACCACAGGATAGTACCACAGGACAGTACCACACGACTTGTCCTGTGGTATTTTGGGACATACCACAGGACAGTACCACAGGAATTGTCCTGTGGTATTTTGGGACGTACCACAGGACAGTACCACAGGGCACTACCACAGGATAGTACCACAGGACAGTACCACACGACTTGTCCTGTGGTATTTTGGGACGTACCACAGGACAGTACCACAGGGCAGTACCACAGGACAGTACCACAGGACAGTACCACAGGACAGTACCACAGGGCAGTACCACAGGACAGTACCACAGGAAAGTACCACACGATAGTACCACAGGACAGTACCACATGACCTGTCCTGCGGTATTTTGGGACGTACCACAGGACAGTACCACACGAATTGTCCTGTGGAATTTTGTGACGTACCACAGGACAGTACGACAGGAATTCCTGTGGTAATTTTCGATGTATACCACAGGAGAGTACCACAGGAACTGTCCAAAATCCCATAGGAAATCATAGTATGGTGCTATTCCACACAGAAGTACGACACATCAAATTAAATTTGTAAGTACCACAGAAAAATGCTACAGGATATTCTTTTTTTTTTCTTCACATTTTATACCAGAGGACTATCACATCAGGAGAATATCAAACAGCAGTACCACACAGGAGTACCACACAGGAAAATTGTAAGGCAGAATCAACTGAAATTTATAACAAAAATACAAACAAAAAAGCACATATTAATATTCCTCAATTAATTGATAGATAAGTTATGCTGTGAATTATAGCAATTGATTTGCCATTACTTATCCTGTCCTATACTCCTACAGTGTTACCTATTTAGTGAAAGTGCTGATGTAAAGTATGAGAAATTTCATAATGACTTCTGTGGTACTCCTGTGGTACTCCTGTGGTACTCCTGTGGTACTCCTGTGGTACAAATTTTTTACATAGCTCATGAATATTCATAAAAGCACTCTAGATTTTAGAAAATACATATATGACTTAAAAAGTCAAAGTATTAATGATGGAACTTACTTTGAACTTTATGAAAGATTGTCTAATTATGTTATGTTATTCCCAATATAGATATTGGTATGAAAGTGTAATTTCATATCTTGATAATAAAGCATAATCGAGTTAGTAACCATGCCTTAATGCTTTACGGATAGACGGCCATATATATATGTACTAATACGGTCGGTGGCTACCTAGGAATAGAATATGACTATATATATAGATCTATTATAGGACTAGATTGGCGCTTGGCCATTAGACTCTCGTTTGAGGTTATATGTTAGGAGTAGGACAGATTATTAAGTAGGGCCATGTTTGTCCTGAAATCCATCACTCCCCTATCAGGAATATTCCTTGATATATGGCTGAAATTCTTCCAGATTTTTTTTTTTCGATCTATCCTGTGTGGTACTCTCCTGTGGTACCATGGAAATGCTGTGTGGTACTGCCCTGTGGTAATGCTGTTGGTAATGATCGACCTGTGGTACTGTCCCAAAATACCACAGGACAGTTCCTGTGGTACTGTTCTGTGGTACTTGTCCTGTGGTACTGCCCTGTGGTACGTCCCAAAATACCACAGGAATTCCTGTGGTACTGTCCTGTGGTACTGTTCTGTGGTACCGGTCCTGTGGTACTTTCCTGTGGTACTGCCCTGTGGTACGTCCCAAAATACCACAGGAATTCCTGTGGTACTGTCCTGTGGTATGTCCCAAAATACCACAGGACAATTCCTGTGGTACTGTCCTGTGGTACTGTCCTGTGGTACTGTCCTGTGGTACCGTCCTGTGGTAATTACCACAGGAGTACCACAGGACTTTTTCGTAAGGGACATACCGAAGTGTCCCTACGGTCCCACTCTTATCTGCCAGGTCAAGTCCATCACTGTTCATGGCCTTGCAAGCGAGGAACCATGTTGTCGAGTAGGATTTTACCTTGGTCATGAATTGCCGTCCATATTCCTGGTGTAGTCTGTCTCTTGTCGCACGTAGGACATTGGTCCCCAGAAGACACGGCATCCTTCCATCGTCTGCTGTCCTTGGTACCACAAGTGCGGGCACAGAGACCAGCGATATTCCAAGTTCACGCACCTCCAGGTCAATCAATACAAAACCTAGGTGTGGCACAGCTTGCCCACCAGCACCTTGAATCGTAACATTAGCATCGTGGATACGCTGTGCTCTCAAGGTAGGATGGGATTTAACAAATTCCGAAGAAATTGTTGTCACCTGTGATCCAGTGTCGAGAAGTGCAGAACACTCCATTCCGCAGACTGATATTTGGGTGCTGTTGACAGGGCCGATCAGTCCCTCCATTACGTTTGGCATATTAGATCCAGGGCTACTATTGACGTGATGTGGTTGAATATGTGGGCCGCGTTGATGTGACTCTCCCACAGAGTGCCCTTCCTCTGTGGGTCCTACTGGTTTAAATCCCTTTGGGGGGCCTGGAGAGTGGAACGGAGGGGGCATCCTCTAGCCATGTGACCTATTTGTCCACAGTTGTAGCATCTTGGCGGGCCTTGTCTCCGTGAGGACCCCCTCTCATTGGCACAATATTGCTCTCGACACTAACCAACCTATTCCCCAGCTGGGCTTGCCCATCCATCAGATGCTGGATGGTGTCCAGTTGTTGCTGTTGGGCTAGCTGTATTTGGGCCATCTGCAGGCGCAGGGATTCTAGAAGGTCATTGGTCTTGTCCTCTTTTCTGCCGACCTTTGCCTCGGACTGCTCGTAAACCGTCACTGGTCCGTCGCATTCCCTCAGCTTGCGGTTCTCCTCCTGGATGATGTGGAGCTCCCGACGCAACTCCTTGAAGGTCATGTCCCGCGGTCGCATTGGTGCCAGCCTGCTCTTAACTGTCCGGTCTCGTAGACCGCACATGAACTGTGTCGTCAGCATCTGGTCCCTAGAGGTTACCTCCACCTTTTCCCCACAGTTCACCGCTTTCCGCAAGAGCGCTTCCAAGGCAATGGCATACTCGGTGGGGGACTCGTTGGGTACCTGCATCCGAGCATAAAATGCCGCCATTGGAGAGATCGTCAAGGGCGACTCTCCGTATTCTTCCAGCAGTTCGGTGAAAACAGTCTCCGGAGCTGGGACTTCGCCCTGACGGCTCTCCAGGTTAAGGACCAGGTCCCTCGCCCTTCCACTGGTATGCCTCACAATGTCGTTGAAGGCAATTGCAGGTGTGGTATGGCTCTTCAACTGGAGGAGATGTCGCATGTCCCTCACCCAATCCTCGACCCTAGGACCCTGCTTATTTGTACCAGAAAACATAGAAACATTTCTAAATTGGTAAGATGTTACACACTGGACATTGGCATTGGCATTGGCTGAGTGTTCTGGCATTGGATCTAAGCCAGCCATCTGGAGGGGGGTCACCGCCTGCCGAACTGGACTATATCCACGTCTAGGAGTTTCTGCAAGCATCGAGTTGGCGCCCTCTGGAGTCAGGAGGTCACGTGGTACTGGGGTGCCCATACCGGAAACATCCATCGTTGGGTGCTGTGTTGGTTTGGTCCTTAAAAAGTTGAACTTTATACAAGTGTACACACTTAATATTAAATCCAATTATCTCCTAGATGTAATCTTATATTAAAAATCTTAGATCAGGCCTCTGTGTCTTCCTTTGCCTGATCTTCCCGGGTTTCGGCACCAAAATTATGTGACCCGTGGAATGTGTACACAGGTATTTGCAAATGATGAAAAGAGAAAAATGAAAACCAAAATGGGTAAAGCAGCAAGACTGAATTCGGGACTAAAGAGGCATAGGTTCAACACTTGAAGATCAGGTGGAAAGAAAAGACACATAGGAGCAAGCCAGTTCAAATTATAAAGTGTGATATCAATTTATTAGGGAAGTTATCGTGAATGTGAGATTCGATTGTGAAGAATCTCTGTCTTATCCTTGATATAATAAAATACTAAACAAAATGAGTTGCTTTAAAACTAAGAACAACCCCTGACCAATATCCAACAAAGAAAAGAGAGAAAAAGGACCAAAATTAACTAACTAAACCAACACAGCACCGTCCGGTGCACGCCGTTAGGTGCACATGTGCTCCTTATTTGGACAGTACCCAGCAGTACCTCGCCTTTGAACTCAGACTACTCGATAAGAGTAGAAATTCAGAATTAGTCGGCGACCAGCAGCATGATTCCACAAAATAAGTATGATAACCAGCTCTATGCAGGCTGAGACACCTCCTCCTCTTGTGAATGCAGAATGTGGAATGAATCCTACCTCTTCGATGGGGAAGAAGTGGTCCATTGTTTGTCATAATGTCTCGAGCAAAGCCTTACCACATTGTTTATGTTATAGGGAAAGTCGGGGAGTGGAGTTCCGGAGACCACCTATGATTTTGGTCAAGCTGACCTTGCTTCTTCATCCCCTCGATGGGTGCTAAGATGTATTATGTCTGTGGGAGTGCTACATGTACTCCTGGTCATTAATTCAACACACATGGCACATAACATATAAATGGTACATATTTACAAAAAGAGCAAGAGAGGGGAGAGAGAGAGAGAGAGAGAGAGAGAGAAGGAGAACGAGGTGCATAGCGAAAGCATGGCATCTGAATAGACATACAATGTATTACAAAAAAAAATACAACAAAAATGTGTGGCTACAACACCGTTCATTTCCTAGCCTCACACTATCATGCAGCATTTATATGTCCAAACTTCAACACTCCATCCATTCAACTTTGATACACAATCATAAGTATGGTAAAAATGAAAATGAACACCTTAGAAGTACATTATCAGTATTCTTTATTCTGTCTGCCACGTACCCAGGTAACATGCCCATATGGGACCCATATGGGCATACTCCGGGCCACGTGGGCCATCTGGGTTAGGGTGAATCCCATATGTATTTAGCATCAGACCCATATGGGATAACCCATATGGGTTTTTTAATGGGACTGCCTATGTGGGTATCAGAATGGAAATGAACTGCGCAAACCCATCTGGGCAAGATTGTTAAATGCCCATATGGGTTAAACATGTGAAAAAAATGGGTAGACCCATCTGGGTGAGATATGTAAATACCCATATGGGTCTCATATGGGTATAAAATGGGCAAAGCTACCTGGGTAAAATATGCAATGCCCATATGCATACCATATGGGAATCTACTGGGTGAACCCATCTGGGTAATAAATGTAAATATCCATATGGGCTTCATATGGGAATGAGCTGGGCATACCCATCTGGGTAAAATAAGTGAATGCCCATGTGGGTTTCGTGTGGGAAATAAATGGGCAAACCGATCTGGGTGAGATATGTAAATATCTACATGGGTTTCATATGGGGATAAGCTGGGCAAACCCATCTGGATAAAATAAGTAAATGTCCATATGGGTTACACATGTGAACAAAATGGGTAAACCCATCTGGGTGAGATGTTTGTAAATGCCCATATGGGTTTCATATGGGTATAAATTGGGCAAAGCTATCTGGGTAAAATATACAAAGCTCATATGCATACCATATGGGAATCTACTGGGTGAACCCATCTGGGTAATAAATGTAAATATCCATATGGGCTTCATATGGGAATGAACTGGGCATACCCATCTGGGTAAAATAAGTGAATGCCCATGTGGGTTCCGTGTGGGAATAAAATGGGCAAACCCATCTGGGTGAGATATGTAAATATCTACATGGGTTTCATATGGGAATAAGCTAGGGAAACCCATCTGGGTAAAACAAGTAAATGGCTATATGGGTTACACATGTGAAATAAATGGGCAAACCCATCTGGGTGAGATATGTAAATATTTATATGGGTTTCATATGGGAATGAGCTGGGCAAACCCATCTGGGTAAAATAAGTAAATGACCATACGGGTTTCACGTGGGAAATGAATGGGGAAAACCGTCTGGGCAGTACATGTAAATGCCCATATGGACTCCATATGGGAAGTAAATGGGTTAACCCACCTGTGTAATACATGTAGCCTATATGCCCATATGGGCTCCATATGGGCATGGAATGAGCAAACCCATATGGATGAGATATACAAATGCCCATTATGCATAGCAAATGGGATACAACTGGGCAAACCGATCTGTGCGAGATCTGTCAATTTACAGATGGGTTTCATATGGATATGAATTGGGTAAACCCATCTGGGTAAGAGCTGAACATATCTTTTTTGGTAACATAGGGGAAAGAACTTGGCAAACCCATCTGGGTGACGGAAGAACCTATCTATGTGGGTACATATGGGAATAAAGTGAGCAAACCCATCTGGGTAAGAGCTGACCATATCTTTTTGGGAACCTTATGAAAAAAAAAACTAGGCAAACCCATCTTGGTAATAGATGAACATATCTACACCATATTAGAGCGAACTGGTCAACCCATCTGGGCAAGAGATGAACAAAATTATGTGGGTACCATATGAGCATAAATTTGGCAAACCCATCTGGGTAGGAGATAAACATATCTATTTGGGTACCATATGGGAATGAACTGAGCACAAATCTGGGTAGGAGATAAACATATCTATGTGGTACCATGTTGGAATGAACTGGGCAAACTCTTGAGTAAGAGCTGAACATATCTTTTTGGCTACCATTTGGGAAAGAATTGGGCGAACCCATCTGGGTAACAGATGAAAATATCTATGTGGGTATCATATTATTGGAATGAACTGGGCAACCAATCTGGGTAAGAGATGAACATATCTATGTGGGTGCCATACGGGAATGAACTTGGTAAACCCATCTGGGTTAGAGATGGACATATCTATTTGGGTACCTTATGGGAATGAACTGGGCAAACCCATTTGGGCAGGACATCAACATATTTATGTGGGTAAAATATTGGAATAAACTGGGCAAACCCATTTGGGTAGGAGATGATGTGGGTACCAAACTGGAATGAACTGGGCAAACCCATCTGGGGAATAGATGAGCATATCTATTTGGGTATCATAGGGGAATGACCTGGGCAAACCCATCTGGGGAATAGATGTAAATGCTTATATGGGTTTCATATGGGGTCAACCTGGGTAGAACCATCTGGGTAAGATATGCAAATGCCCATACGGGATTTACATGGGAATGAACTTGGTAAACCCACCTGCTCATCATAACACCCCTACCTGAAAATGGAACTGACCCAGAATTTGAAAAGAGGGTCCGGTTCATGCCCGTTATGCAGTGCAGTATATGCATTGGCATTAGGACTGATTGATCTCCTTCAGTACAGTCAGAGCTTGGTGATCATCTGTCTTCGCCTCATTTTAGGTAAGTAAATAAACTTATTTTTGTCAGCATGTTGTGTTTAAGGTACCTAAGATGTTGATTGCAAGTTATTGAAAAAGGTAATCCCAAGTCGGCAAGCTATAAAGGCAATAACAAATATGTAAGTTGGGATGGTATGTGAGCATGTTGCCTCCATGGATCATCCATAGAATATTATACATGGTGATAGGTGTATTCAAAGGTTGTAGGCCTGCTATGTTATATGATTTTGTTTAATTCTAAATATTGCTTTATAGATTTGATTTGTGGTTTAATCTCATACTCTATGTATAGAAATTAATGCTGTTTAGCATTATTTCATTTTCATTTCAATACTTCATATCATTTAGTTTCATTTAAACAAAATGGAGTAACAGTATTTGAGAAAACATTAACGCATACAGAATTTTACAAATAATTGCAATAAGGGAAAACACTAGCTGTGAGATGTATTGAAACAAAGGGAGCTGATGAAAGCACTCGATCAGTGATTGTAATTGCAGTTCACTCATAGTTTAAAGTGTGCATTATGATGATATCAAATCAGAAATGACATTTTTACATATTATAATGGAAACATTAACTATAGAATAACTAGACTCGCTATTTCCGGGTTCACCACGAAAGCCCAAGTGGAGAATTAAGTTTATGCGCAGTACTGTGTAATGGTTTGGTATGAACACGCCCCACACAGTATTGGTAGTATACAGCTTTTTAGTATTCAATCCTGAACCATCTGAACACACCCACACCGTACGGTACTTAGTATGAGGAGCTTGCAAGGTCATTCAACCTCCCCAACTCCACAGCATCTCTGCAGAAGGCTGTGGTCAGTTGTTTGGGTAATAAAGTCACAAAGGTCACATTCCATCAGGGAGACTCACCTCCCTGATTCCATAAGAAAACACCAATTTTCAAATGAGTGGACAACATATGCAAATTACCTAAAGCTTGGCTCTATTAATGTACGTCCTGACAACTGGAAAGCACAAGTATTTTTGCAGTTACCATAACCAAATACTAAGCGTGTGAGAAAGAGTCTTAGCTTCTGAAATATTGCAATTAGTTTTACTGTGACATGTATAAAATGTATCTAGGAGGAGATCTGAGTGAGTGAAGCCTAACTGCGATTTTCATGCTCCTGTATTATCAGAGATGTGTACACAACGTGTACGTAACACTTTAAATAAACACACGTATATAGGCCTACGTTTCACAGTAGTAATCAGTATAGCAGTGGCATTTGGAAATAACTATATGAAAAGAAGTATACATATAGGCCTACTGATATTTGTGTCATCATAGCTCTAGTTGGCATTTTTTTCTATCTACTGTAAATATATTTTGATAGTTTATGTTGTTTAAGTTGTATTACTCCTCAAAAGAGGTAATTGATAAGCATAATTTTCCCTCTTATGATAGAAGTACAATTGTAAGATAGTTTGGGGGTTTAAAGGCTATCTAGTGTATTGTTATGTCTCAAATTCCTTCTAAGAAATAAGTCATGTATAGGTTTATAAATCATACCAGATTATGAGCTTAAATAGATTTAATTTATAGGCCCTACTGGTAGTCAATATCGAGTAAATAGCAATCAATTGTAGGTTTAACTTCATATCGTTTGTCCAAAATATTTATTGACCACTCGCAATCTTTTTTTTTATATGTACACATATTCCTTTCTCTGTATCTGCCTTTCTGTTCACTTAATCAAATTATACTCAAAATTTACTCAAATTATAGCTTCTTCTAAATCTTAATTGTCATTTACTGTTTAATGGATAATCAAAACTTGTCCTTTGATCTTCCTGGGTTTGTTTTACAATCAAATGAATTAAAAGATTCATTCAAAAAAAATCTTCGTAATGAGATGAGGTGTAAGTTGATATAGCTTTCTACTCACCTTCAAGCAGTAACTTATTTTGCAATGTTCTAAGTCGTTTATCCTAATTCGTAATTGTTGCAATTTCCTTTGCTCTAGATGTATAACAACTGTATTCATCCCATGACTGATTTTGTTTTCTTGTTTCACAATCAAATGAAGATTGAAATACATTGCATTTGCAAAAGATTCTCTAGTGTATAATTCGATATCATTTCCATTATATGAAAATGAAAACCAATGGTAATACATGTACACAGAAAATATTTCTGTCCCTCTCTTCCTCTTTCTCTCTCTCTTTCCCTTTGAGGCTTATTCATTTTGATAGTTTTAAACTACATAAATGACCCTCTAGTTATGAAGAAAGTTGAACAAATCCAGTAAGAGTAGGCTAACAATTGTACACTGATTCTTTTTAATCCCATGTAACTATGCATTCCTTTATACAGTCATGTATTCAAATACTGTACAATGTAATGTTGCATGCCTGTGTCTCTCAATAATTGAATCTAGCAATATTTCTGATGAATAACATGTGTAACACATTTTATATGAAGATTGTAATTCCATGAATATATTTCTCCCTCTGTCATTGCAGATCTTGTGAAGAGAAAAGATGGACAAACACAGCAAGACTTCACGCAGCATACATTTTAAGGTCTACACAATAAGAAATCAGAACAGTGGAATAAAATAGCTGGATGGACAAAAACAAAGGCGGTTTGCAGCACAGGTTCAGGGAGAATTAGATGGCAACACCTAAATTTCAAAAGTGCATAAATTTTTACAGAATTGTGCAATTTTCTTCAAGCCTTACTGAACTGTTCTTTTCATATTGCTACATTCACTCAATGTTTAATTTGGGTATTCCCCTTACAGAAGCTGTTAAAAAGATCTCACCATTTCTAGCTTTTACGCTCGTTTATCAAGTAATATTATGAATGCCTATATCCAGCTGAGGGACACAGGTCAACAGATTTCAATTAGAACAATGCACTGGTATCCACTTTGAGAATAAAATACTTGATCTATTGAGTACATACATTCAAGAGCGAATTGAGGGGAACAATACTTCTCTATGTGTAGGTCATTGGTGGTGGTGGATGTACAGTGTATATACAGTATGTTTACATGGTATTTAGGTAGCTTCCGAAGATGTGCCACCTTACTCCTTACTAGGGCTGTTCATCGAAGAAATAAACAAACATTCCACACGCTAAGTGGACTGCTCATAACAGAGATTTGATGTCAGTTTTCCATCAACTCAGTGTGCCAGTGTCTCCTGCCATTGCTGCTGGGCAAGCTGTGGTTAATCATAATGAGGTAGGCCTATTCACAATATGGTAAACTCACCGTTGGCAAAAATATTAGCCTTGTTACCCAGATGGGACCCACGGTGTACCTATATGTGCTATCTTGGAGCCCCCATATGGGTCCCATGTAAATCTTGGGTGCAAATTCCTAGGGGCCCCATATTATGCATACCCATGTGGGACCCATGCTAAAACCCCATCTGAAGCCCATATGGGAAACCCACATGGTGCCCACATATTTACCACATACATTACCAAGATGGGTCCCATTGGGAACCAATATGGGTCATTTTGGATAGCCCATATGGGTCCCATGTAAATCTTGGGTTCAAAATCCTAGGGGGCCCGTATGGGCATACCCATGTGGGACCCATGATGAAACCCCACACAAAGCCCATATGGGATAACCCACACAGTGCCCACATATTTACCACATACGCTGCCCAGATGGGTCCCACAAGGAACCCATATGTGTCATTTGGAATCGCCCATATGGGTCCCAAGTAAATCTTGGGTGCAAAATCCTAGGGGCCCCATATGGGCATACCCATGTGGGACCCATGATGAAACCCCACACAAAGCCCATATGGGATAATTCACACAGTGCCCACATATTTACCACATACGTTGCCCAGATGGGTCCCACAAGGAACCCATATGTGTCATTTGGGATTGCCCATATGGGTCCCATGTAAATCTTGGGTGCAAAATCCTAGGGGCCCCATATGGGCATACCCATGTTGGACTCATGATGATTTCCCAGCTAAAGCCCATATGGGGAAACCCTCATAGTGCCCACATATTTACCACATACATTACCCACATGGGCCCCATCGGGAACTCATATGGGCCATCTGGGATAGCCCATATGGGTCCCATGTAAATCTTGGGTGCAAAATCCTAGGGGTCCCATATGGGCATACCCATGTGGGACCCATATTCAAACCCATATTGGGCCCATATGCAACCCATATGGGCATGTTACCTGGGTACTGATGTATGTAAACGGTTAAATGCACGAAAAAGGTTGAAACATATGCACAAAAATATGATTCATGTACAATATATAGCTACTACTGAGATGAATAATTTACTAGCCTGCAATGTACTCAATACACGTTTCGCGAGGAACCTAACGAAGTCCACGCGCATGCGTACAAAAACCAGCCAGCACACTGATAGTCTTTGCTCAAGTGACACAATTGGCAATTTCGACGCGTTGGGGTTACGGAAAAAAAAAATCGCATCCCGCCAAGATCGCTGCATGCATGCATGCACGCGCATGGAGGTTAGTTTGCAGGCACAAACCCTTGTTGGTCGTAATAGGAGTCTGCATGTGCCAAGACTAATACACGTACCACTGCACTGCAGCCTCTCCCAACAAGGGTTTGTACAGACTTCTACCTAGTAAAATCAGTTTCTCACGGTGAAAATCAAACTCCACCCATGTGATTGGTTGCTTTCCAATGTCCATCACCATCTCTTGGGACTTGTCTGGCAGCACCCAGTAACTGGATAATTAGAAAGGCAGATTAGGCAGATATCACCAGTCCATGGGTGAAATAAAAACAACACTGGTCAGACCAGGGAGGTGACCTCCCTGGTCAGACAACCCTTATACCAGTGCACCAAATTCCAAGGGGTGTATCAGGTGACCTTTTCTTCCTACTCTGCACAGTAGTCCGTATTGTCATCTTTCCCCCTTAATCTGGCTCTTTTGTAAACCATGGAGTAACATATTATGCAGATATATGTGGATTCATTCACGTGTAAACCATGAAATGACTAAAATGTAATGAGATATTTTGGGGGCATTATTTACTATTCTGAACAAGATTTCAAGGCATGTTATAACTTTTTGCACCAATTCATGAGATTCCCCTTATATGACTATCAAAAGAGCATACAGGCTAAGAGACGAAAATCAAATTTGAGATGGTCAAGATATCCCAAAACAAAGTGATCCTAATGAAATGTGGGAAATTTCTTTTATATGGACCACCTTGCTTTACTTTGTTTTTGGATATTTCCAAATCCGACTTTCATCAAATAGAATTTTAACTTCTGTTTGATAATAATATCTCGACTACTTTCTATCTTGCAAAATGTCAAAAGCTGAATCACCATCTCAACCAAAATTACCATCCTTTAACACCTACTTGTTTTCTTTTTCTCGCTGGTATACTGTGTACTCATGGGCCCTTAAATAAACACAAACCTAGGTTCATTGTAAGTGTATACCAACCTAGTGTATATGACAATCTAAAATTGATACCCTTGAATTTCATTTTGTTTAGGTTCTGAATGAAACCTTAATTTTGAGAAAATCAATGCTGAAAAGCAAAGAACAGTTCTTGTGCCTATGCAGGAACCAGACCCAGAAAAACATTTTACTTCTAAGAGGTTTTCTACTTCCAGGAGGAATTTTTAATAAGT